>NW_028116146.1:0-75089 GCF_964273445.1 Streptopelia decaocto
ATTCCAGTTGCAATTTTTTCAAAGTCCCTTAAAAATTTTCCAATTTTTGTCCCAATTCTTCCCATTCCCATTGAAACTTTTCAAATCCCTCTCCAAATTGTTGAAATTCTGTTGAAGCTTTAAAATTCTCTCTAGAATTTTCAAAATCCATGTCCACATGTTTACAATTTCACGTCAAAAAATGGCTAAAATACCAGTTGAAATTTTTTCAAAGTCCCTTAAAAATTTTCCAATTTTTGTCCCAATTCTTCCCATTCCCATTGAAACTTTTCAAATCCCTCTCAAAATTGTTGAAATTCTCTTGAAGCTTTTAAAATTCTCTCTAGAATTTTCAAAATCCATGTCCACATGTTTACAATTTCACGTCAAAAAATGGCTAAAATTCCAGTTGAAATTTTTTCAAAGTCCCTTAAAAATCTTCCAATTTTTGTCCCAATTCTTCCCATTCCCATTGAAACTTTTCAAATCCCTCTCAAAATTGTTGAAATTCTGTTGAAGCTTTTAAAATTCTCTCTAGAATTTTCAAAATCCACTTCAACATGTTTACAATTTCACGTCAGAAAATTGCTAAAATTCCAGTTGAAATTTTTTCAAAGTCCCTTAAAAATTTTCCAATTTTTGTCCCAATTCTTCCCATTCCCATTGAAACTTTTCAAATCCCTCTCAAAATTGTTGAAATTCTGTTGAAGCTTTTAAAATTCTCTCTAGAATTTTCAAAATCCATGTCCACATGTTTACAATTTCACGTCAAAAAATGGCTAAAATTCCAGTTGCAATTTTTCAAAGTCCCTGAAAAATTTTCCAATTTTTGTCCCAATTCTTCCCATTCCCATTGAAACTTTTCAAATCCCTCTCCAAATTGTTGAAATTCTCTTGAAGCTTTTAAAATTCTCTCTAGAATTTTCAAAATCCATGTCCACATGTTTACAATTTCACGTCAAAAAATTGCTAAAATTCCAGTTGAAATTTTTTCAAAGTCCCTGAAAAATTTTCCAATTTTTGTCCCAATTCTTCCCATTCCCATTGAAACTTTTCAAATCCCTCTCCAAATTGTTGAAATTCTGTTGAAGCTTTTAAAATTCTCTCTAGAATTTTCAAAATCCATGTCCACATGTTTACAATTTCACGTCAAAAAATTGCTAAAATTCCAGTTGAAATTTTTTCAAAGTCCCTTAAAAATTTTCCAATTTTTGTCCCAATTCTTCCCATTCCCATTGAAACTTTTCAAATCCCTCTCCAAATTGTTGAAATTCTGTTGAAGCTTTTAAAATTCTCTCTAGAAGTTTCAAAATCCATGTCCACATGTTTACAATTTCACGTCAGAAAATGGCTAAAATTCCAGTTGAAATTTTTTCAAAGTCCCTGAAAAATTTTCCAATTTTTGTCCCAATTCTTCCCATTCCCATTGAAACTTTTCAAATCCCTCTCAAAATTGTTGAAATTCTGTTGAAGCTTTTAAAATTCTCTCTAGAATTTTCAAAATCCACTTCAACATGTTTACAATTTCACGTCAAAAAATGGCTGAAATTCCAGTTGAAATTTTTTCAAAGTCCCTTAAAAATTTCCAATTTTTGTCCAATTCTTCCCATTCCCATTGAAACTTTTCAAATCTCTCTCAAAATTGTTGAAATTCTGTTGAAGCTTTTAAAATTCTCTCTAGAATTTTCAAAATCCATGTCCACATGTTTACAATTTCACATAAAAAAAATTGCTAAAATTCCAGTTGAAATTTTTTCAAAGTCCCTGAAAAATTTTCCAATTTTTGTCCCAATTCTTCCTATTCCCATTGAAACTTTTCAAATCCCTCTCAAAATTGTTGAAATTCTGTTGAAGCTTTTAAAATTCTCTCTAGAATTTTCAAAATCCATGTCCACATGTTTACAATTTCACGTCAAAAAATGGCTAAAATTCCAGTTGAAATTTTTTCAAAGTCCCTTAAAAATTTTCCAATTTTTGTCCCAATTCTTCCCATTCCCATTGAAACTTTTCAAATCCCTCTCCAAATTGTTGAAATTCTGTTGAAGCTTTTAAAATTCTCTCTAGAATTTTCAAAATCCATGTCCACATGTTTACAATTTCACATAAAAAAATGGCTAAAATACCAGTTGAAATTTTTTCAAAGTCCCTTAAAAATTTTCCAATTTTTGTCCCAATTCTTCCCATTCCCATTGAAACTTTTCAAATCCCTCTCAAAATTGTTGAAATTCTCTTGAAGCTTTTAAAATTCTCTCTAGAATTTTCAAAATCCATGTCCACATGTTTACAATTTCACGTCAAAAAATGGCTAAAATACCAGTTGAAATTTTTTCAAAGTCCCTTCAAAATTTTCCAATTTTTGTCCCAATTCTTCCCATTCCCATTGAAACTTTTCAAATCCCTCTCCAAATTGTTGAAATTCTGTTGAAGCTTTTAAAATTCTCTCTAGAATTTTCAAAATCCACTTCAACATGTTTACAATTTCACGTCAGAAAATTGCTAAAATTCCAGTTGAAATTTTTTCAAAGTCCCTGAAAAATTTTCCAATTTTTGTCCCAATTCTTCCCATTCCCATTGAAACTTTTCAAATCCCTCTCAAAATTGTTGAAATTCTCTTGAAGCTTTTAAAATTCTCTCTAGAATTTTCAAAATCCATGTCCACATGTTTACAATTTCACGTCAAAAAATTGCTAAAATTCCAGTTGAAATTTTTTCAAAGTCCCTTAAAAATTTTCCAATTTTTGTCCCAATTCTTCCCATTCCCATTGAAACTTTTCAAATCCCTCTCCAAATTGTTGAAATTCTGTTGAAGCTTTTAAAATTCTCTCTAGAATTTTCAAAATCCATGTCCACATGTTTACAATTTCACGTCAAAAAATTGCTAAAATTCCAGTTGAAATTAAATCCCTTAAAAATTTTCCAATTTTTGTCCCAATTCTTCCCATTCCCATTGAAACTTTTCAAATCCCTCTCCAAATTGTTGAACTTCTGTTGAAGCTTTTAAAATTCTCTCTAGAATTTTCAAAATCCATGGCCACATGTTTACAATTTCACGTCAAAAAATTGCTAAAATTCCAGTTGAAATTTTTTCAAAGTCCCTTACAAATTTTCCAATTTTTGTCCCAATTCTTCCCATTGCCATTGAAACTTTTCAAATCCCTCTCAAAATTGTTGAAATTCTGTTGAAGCTTTTAAAATTCTCTCTAGAATTTTCAAAATCCATGTCCACATATTTACAATTTCACGTCAAAAAATTGCTAAAATTCCAGTTGCAATTTTTTCAAAGTCCCTTAAAAATTTTCCAATTTTTGTCCCAATTCTTCCCATTCCCATTGAAACTTTTCAAATCCCTCTCAAAATTGTTGAAATTCTGTTGAAGCTTTTAAAATTCTCTCTAGAATTTTCAAAATCCATGTCCACATGTTTACAATTTCACGTCAAAAAATTGCTAAAATTCCAGTTGAAATTTTTTCAAAGTCCCTGAAAAATTTTCCAATTTTTGTCCCAATTCTTCCCATTCCCATTGAAACTTTTCAAATCCCTCTCAAAATTGTTGAAATTCTCTTGAAGCTTTTAAAATTCTCTCTAGAATTTTCAAAATCCATGGCCACATGTTTACAATTTCACGTCAAAAAATTGCTAAAATTCCAGTTGCAATTTTTTCAAAGTCCCTTAAAAATTTTCCAATTTTTGTCCCAATTCTTCCCATTCCCATTGAAACTTTTCAAATCCCTCTCCAAATTGTTGAAATTCTGTTGAAGCTTTTAAAATTCTCTCTAGAAGTTTCAAAATCCATGTCCACATGTTTACAATTTCACTTCAGAAAATTGCTAAAATTCCAGTTGAAATTTTTTCAAAGTCCCTTAAAAATTTTCCAATTTTTGTCCCAATTCTTCCCATTCCCATTGAAACTTTTCAAATCCCTCTCCAAATTGTTGAAATTCTGTTGAAGCTTTTAAAATTCTCTCTAGAATTTTCAAAAATCCATGTCCACATGTTTACAATTTCACGTCAAAAAATTGCTAAAATTCCAGTTGAAATTTTTTTAAAGTCCCTTAAAAATTTTCCAATTTTTGTCCCAATTCTTCCCATTCCCATTGAAACTTTTCAAATCCCTCTCCAAATTGTTGAAATTCTGTTGAAGCTTTTAAAATTCTCTCTAGAATTTTCAAAATCCATGTCCACATGTTTACAATTTCACGTCAAAAAATGGCTAAAATTCCAGTTGAAATTTTTTCAAAGTCCCTGAAAAATTTTCCAATTTTTGTCCCAATTCTTCCCATTCCCATTGAAACTTTTCAAATCCCTCTCAAAATTGTTGAAATTCTCTTGAAGCTTTTAAAATTCTCTCTAGAATTTTCAAAATCCATGGCCACATGTTTACAATTTCACGTCAGAAAATGGCTAAAAATTCCAGTTGCAATTTTTTCAAAGTCCCTTAAAAATTTTCCAATTTTTGTCCCAATTCTTCCTATTCCCATTGAAACTTTTCAAATCCCTCTCCAAATTGTTGAAATTCTGTTGAAGCTTTTAAAATTCTCTCTAGAATTTTCAAAATCCATGTCCACATGTTTACAATTTCACGTCAAAAAATGGCTAAAATACCAGTTGAAATTTTTTCAAAGTCCCTTAAAAAATTTCCAATTTTTGTCCCAATTCTTCCCATTCCCATTGAAACTTTTCAAATCCCTCTCCAAATTGTTGAAATTCTGTTGAAGCTTTTAAAATTCTCTCTAGAATTTTCAAAATCCATGTCCACATGTTTACAATTTCACGTCAAAAAATTGCTAAAATTCCAGTTGCAATTTTTTCAAAGTCCCTTAAAATTTTCCAATTTTTGTCCCAATTCTTCCCATTCCCATTGAAACTTTTCAAATCCCTCTCAAAATTGTTGAAATTCTGTTGAAGCTCTTAAAATGCTCTCTAGAATTTTCAAAATCCACTTCAACATGTTTACAATTTCACGTCAGAAAATTGCTAAAATTCCAGTTGAAATTTTTTCAAAGTCCCTTAAAAATTTTCCAATTTTTGTCCCAATTCTTCCCATTCCCATTGAAACTTTTCAAATCCCTCTCAAAATTGTTGAAATTCTGTTGAAGCTTTTAAAATTCTCTCTAGAATTTTCAAAATCCACTTCAACATGTTTACAATTTCACGTCAGAAAATTGCTAAAATTCCAGTTGAAATTTTTTCAAAGTCCCTGAAAAATTTTCCAATTTTTGTCCCAATTCTTCCCATTCCCATTGAAACTTTTCAAATCCCTCTCCAAATTGTTGAAATTCTGTTGAAGCTTTTAAAATTCTCTCTAGAATTTTCAAAATCCATGTCCACATGTTTACAATTTCACATCAAAAAATTGCTAAAATTCCAGTTGAAATTTTTTCAAAGTCCCTTAAAAATTTTCCAATTTTTGTCCCAATTCTTCCCATTCCCATTGAAACTTTTCAAATCCCTCTCCAAATTGTTGAAATTCTGTTGAAGCTTTTAAAATTCTCTCTAGAATTTTCAAAATCCATGTCCACATGTTTACAATTTCACGTCAAAAAATTGCTAAAATTCCAGTTGAAATTTTTTCAAAGTCCCTTAAAAATTTTCCAATTTTTGTCCCAATTCTTCCCATTCCCATTGAAACTTTTCAAATCCCTCTCCAAATTGTTGAAATTCTGTTGAAGCTTTTAAAATTCTCTCTAGAATTTTCAAAATCCATGTCCACATGTTTACAATTTCACGTCAAAAAATTGCTAAAATTCCAGTTGCAATTTTTTCAAAGTCCCTTAAAAATTTTCCAATTTTTGTCCCAATTCTTCCCATTCCCATTGAAACTTTTCAAATCCCTCTCAAAATTGTTGAAATTCTGTTGAAGCTTTTAAAATTCTCTCTAGAATTTTCAAAATCCATGTCCACATGTTTACAATTTCACGTCAAAAAATTGCTAAAATTCCAGTTGAAATTTTTTCAAAGTCCCTTAAAAATTTTCCAATTTTTGTCCCAATTCTTCCCATTCCCATTGAAACTTTTCAAATCCCTCTCCAAATTGTTGAAATTCTGTTGAAGCTTTTAAAATTCTCTCTAGAATTTTAAAAATCCATGTCCACATGTTTACGATTTCACGTCAAAAAATTGCTAAAATTCCAGTTGAAATTTTTTCAAAGTCCCTTAAAAATTTTCCAATTTTTGTCCCAATTCTTCCCATTCCCATTGAAACTTTTCAAATCCCTCTCCAAATTGTTGAAATTCTGTTGAAGCTTTTAAAATTCTCTCTAGAAGTTTCAAAATCCATGTCCACATGTTTACAATTTCACGTCAAAAAATGGCTAAAATTCCAGTTGCAATTTTTTCAAAGTCCCTTAAAAATTTTCCAATTTTTGTCCCAATTCTTCCCATTCCCATTGAAACTTTTCAAATCCCTCTCTAAATTGTTGAAATTCTGTTGAAGCTTTTAAAATTCTCCCTAGAATTTTCAAAATCCACTTCAACATGTTTACAATTTCACGTCAGAAAATGGCTGAAATTCCAGTTGACATTTTTCAAAGTCCCCTTAAAAATTTTCCAATTTTTGTCCCAATTCTTCCCATTCCCATTGAAACTTTTCAAATCCCTCTCAAAATTGTTGAAATTCTGTTGAAGCTTTTAAAATTCTCTCTAGAATTTTCAAAATCCATGTCCACATGTTTACAATTTCACGTCAGAAAATGGCTAAAATTCCAGTTGCAATTTTTTCAAAGTCCCTTAAAAATTTTCCAATTTTTGTCCCAATTCTTCCCATTCCCATTGAAACTTTTCAAATCCCTCTCAAAATTGTTGAAATTCTGTTGAAGCTTTTAAAATTCTCTCTAGAATTTTCAAAATCCATGTCCACATGTTTACAATTTCACGTCAAAAAATGGCTAAAATACCAGTTGAAATTTTTTCAAAGTCCCTTAAAAATTTTCCAATTTTTGTCCCAATTCTTCCATTCCCATTGAAACTTTTCAAATCCCTCTCAAAATTGTTGAAATTCTCTTGAAGCTTTTAAAATTCTCTCTAGAATTTTCAAAATCCATGTCCACATGTTTACAATTTCACGTCAAAAAATGGCTAAAATTCCAGTTGAAATTTTTTCAAAGTCCCTTAAAAATCTTCCAATTTTTGTCCCAATTCTTCCCATTCCCATTGAAACTTTTCAAATCCCTCTCAAAATTGTTGAAATTCTGTTGAAGCTTTTAAAATTCTCTCTAGAATTTTCAAAATCCACTTCAACATGTTTACAATTTCACGTCAGAAAATTGCTAAAATTCCAGTTGAAATTTTTTCAAAGTCCCTTAAAAATTTTCCAATTTTTGTCCCAATTCTTCCCATTCCCATTGAAACTTTTCAAATCCCTCTCAAAATTGTTGAAATTCTGTTGAAGCTTTTAAAATTCTCTCTAGAATTTTCAAAATCCATGTCCACATGTTTACAATTTCACGTCAAAAAATGGCTAAAATTCCAGTTGCAATTTTTTCAAAGTCCCTGAAAAATTTTCCAATTTTTGTCCCAATTCTTCCCATTCCCATTGAAACTTTTCAAATCCCTCTCCAAATTGTTGAAATTCTCTTGAAGCTTTTAAAATTCTCTCTAGAATTTTCAAA
Organism: Streptopelia decaocto; assembly: GCF_964273445.1. Classification (NCBI taxonomy): domain Eukaryota; kingdom Metazoa; phylum Chordata; class Aves; order Columbiformes; family Columbidae; genus Streptopelia; species Streptopelia decaocto. The sequence goes on from NW_028116146.1 coordinate 7,587, forward strand.
ATCCATGTCCACATGTTTACAATTTCACGTCAAAAAATTGCTAAAATTCCAGTTGAAATTTTTTCAAAGTCCCTGAAAAATTTTCCAATTTTTGTCCCAATTCTTCCCATTCCCATTGAAACTTTTCAAATCCCTCTCCAAATTGTTGAAATTCTGTTGAAGCTTTTAAAATTCTCTCTAGAATTTTCAAAATCCATGTCCACATGTTTACAATTTCACGTCAAAAAATTGCTAAAATTCCAGTTGAAATTTTTTCAAAGTCCCTTAAAAATTTTCCAATTTTTGTCCCAATTCTTCCCATTCCCATTGAAACTTTTCAAATCCCTCTCCAAATTGTTGAAATTCTGTTGAAGCTTTTAAAATTCTCTCTAGAAGTTTCAAAATCCATGTCCACATGTTTACAATTTCACGTCAGAAAATGGCTAAAATTCCAGTTGAAATTTTTTCAAAGTCCCTGAAATATTTTCCAATTTTTGTCCCAATTCTTCCCATTCCCATTGAAACTTTTCAAATCCCTCTCAAAATTGTTGAAATTCTGTTGAAGCTTTTAAAATTCTCTCTAGAATTTTCAAAATCCACTTCAACATGTTTACAATTTCACGTCAAAAAATGGCTGAAATTCCAGTTGAAATTTTTTCAAAGTCCCTTAAAAATTTTCCAATTTTTGTCCCAATTCTTCCCATTCCCATTGAAACTTTTCAAATCTCTCTCAAAATTGTTGAAATTCTGTTGAAGCTTTTAAAATTCTCTCTAGAATTTTCAAAATCCATGTCCACATGTTTACAATTTCACATAAAAAAAATTGCTAAAATTCCAGTTGAAATTTTTTCAAAGTCCCTGAAAAATTTTCCAATTTTTGTCCCAATTCTTCCTATTCCCATTGAAACTTTTCAAATCCCTCTCAAAATTGTTGAAATTCTGTTGAAGCTTTTAAAATTCTCTCTAGAATTTTCAAAATCCATGTCCACATGTTTACAATTTCACGTCCAAAAATGGCTAAAATTCCAGTTGAAATTTTTTCAAAGTCCCTTAAAAATTTTCCAATTTTTGTCCCAATTCTTCCCATTCCCATTGAAACTTTTCAAATCCCTCTCCAAATTGTTGAAATTCTGTTGAAGCTTTTAAAATTCTCTCTAGAATTTTCAAAATCCATGTCCACATGTTTACAATTTCACGTCAAAAAATGGCTAAAATACCAGTTGAAATTTTTTCAAAGTCCCTTAAAAATTTTCCAATTTTTGTCCCAATTCTTCCCATTCCCATTGAAACTTTTCAAATCCCTCTCAAAATTGTTGAAATTCTCTTGAAGCTTTTAAAATTCTCTCTAGAATTTTCAAAATCCATGTCCACATGTTTACAATTTCACGTCAAAAAATGGCTAAAATACCAGTTGAAATTTTTTCAAAGTCCCTTCAAAATTTTCCAATTTTTGTCCCAATTCTTCCCATTCCCATTGAAACTTTTCAAATCCCTCTCCAAATTGTTGAAATTCTGTTGAAGCTTTTAAAATTCTCTCTAGAATTTTCAAAATCCACTTCAACATGTTTACAATTTCACGTCAGAAAATTGCTAAAATTCCAGTTGAAATTTTTTCAAAGTCCCTGAAAAATTTTCCAATTTTTGTCCCAATTCTTCCCATTCCCATTGAAACTTTTCAAATCCCTCTCAAAATTGTTGAAATTCTCTTGAAGCTTTTAAAATTCTCTCTAGAATTTTCAAAATCCATGTCCACATGTTTACAATTTCACGTCAAAAAATTGCTAAAATTCCAGTTGAAATTTTTTCAAAGTCCCTTAAAAATTTTCCAATTTTTGTCCCAATTCTTCCCATTCCCATTGAAACTTTTCAAATCCCTCTCCAAATTGTTGAAATTCTGTTGAAGCTTTTAAAATTCTCTCTAGAATTTTCAAAATCCATGTCCACATGTTTACAATTTCACGTCAAAAAATTGCTAAAATTCCAGTTGAAATTAAATCCCTTAAAAATTTTCCAATTTTTGTCCCAATTCTTCCCATTCCCATTGAAACTTTTCAAATCCCTCTCCAAATTGTTGAACTTCTGTTGAAGCTTTTAAAATTCTCTCTAGAATTTTCAAAATCCATGGCCACATGTTTACAATTTCACGTCAAAAAATTGCTAAAATTCCAGTTGAAATTTTTTCAAAGTCCCTTACAAATTTTCCAATTTTTGTCCCAATTCTTCCCATTGCCATTGAAACTTTTCAAATCCCTCTCAAAATTGTTGAAATTCTGTTGAAGCTTTTAAAATTCTCTCTAGAATTTTCAAAATCCATGTCCACATATTTACAATTTCACGTCAAAAAATTGCTAAAATTCCAGTTGCAATTTTTTCAAAGTCCCTTAAAAATTTTCCAATTTTTGTCCCAATTCTTCCCATTCCCATTGAAACTTTTCAAATCCCTCTCAAAATTGTTGAAATTCTGTTGAAGCTTTTAAAATTCTCTCTAGAATTTTCAAAATCCATGTCCACATGTTTACAATTTCACGTCAAAAAATTGCTAAAATTCCAGTTGAAATTTTTTCAAAGTCCCTGAAAAATTTTCCAATTTTTGTCCCAATTCTTCCCATTCCCATTGAAACTTTTCAAATCCCTCTCAAAATTGTTGAAATTCTCTTGAAGCTTTTAAAATTCTCTCTAGAATTTTCAAAATCCATGGCCACATGTTTACAATTTCACGTCAAAAAATTGCTAAAATTCCAGTTGAAATTTTTTCAAAGTCCCTTCAAAATTTTCCAATTTTTGTCCCAATTCTTCCCATTCCCATTGAAACTTTTCAAATCCCTCTCCAAATTGTTGAAATTCTGTTGAAGCTTTTAAAATTCTCTCTAGAAGTTTCAAAATCCATGTCCACATGTTTACAATTTCACTTCAGAAAATTGCTAAAATTCCAGTTGAAATTTTTTCAAAGTCCCTTAAAAATTTTCCAATTTTTGTCCCAATTCTTCCCATTCCCATTGAAACTTTTCAAATCCCTCTCAAAATTGTTGAAATTCTGTTGAAGCTTTTAAAATTCTCTCTAGAATTTTCAAAATCCATGTCCACATGTTTACAATTTCACGTCAAAAAATTGCTAAAATTCCAGTTGAAATTTTTTTAAAGTCCCTTAAAAATTTTCCAATTTTTGTCCCAATTCTTCCCATTCCCATTGAAACTTTTCAAATCCCTCTCAAAATTGTTGAAATTCTGTTGAAGCTTTTAAAATTCTCTCTAGAATTTTCAAAATCCATGTCCACATGTTTACAATTTCACGTCAAAAAATGGCTAAAATTCCAGTTGAAATTTTTTCAAAGTCCCTGAAAAATTTTCCAATTTTTGTCCCAATTCTTCCCATTCCCATTGAAACTTTTCAAATCCCTCTCAAAATTGTTGAAATTCTCTTGAAGCTTTTAAAATTCTCTCTAGAATTTTCAAAATCCATGGCCACATGTTTACAATTTCACGTCAAAAAATTGCTAAAATTCCAGTTGAAATTTTTTCAAAGTCCCTTAAAAATTTTCCAATTTTTGTCCCAATTCTTCCCATTCCCATTGAAACTTTTCAAATCCCTCTCCAAATTGTTGAAATTCTGTTGAAGCTTTTAAAATTCTCTCTAGAAGTTTCAAAATCCATGTCCACATGTTTACAATTTCACTTCAGAAAATTGCTAAAATTCCAGTTGAAATTTTTTCAAAGTCCCTTAAAAATTTTCCAATTTTTGTCCCAATTCTTCCCATTCCCATTGAAACTTTTCAAATCCCTCTCAAAATTGTTGAAATTCTGTTGAAGCTTTTAAAATTCTCTCTAGAATTTTCAAAATCCATGTCCACATGTTTACAATTTCATGTCAAAAAATTGCTAAAATTCCAGTTGAAATTTTTTTAAAGTCCCTTAAAAATTTTCCAATTTTTGTCCCAATTCTTCCCATTCCCATTGAAACTTTTCAAATCCCTCTCAAAATTGTTGAAATTCTGTTGAAGCTTTTAAAATTCTCTCTAGAATTTTCAAAATCCATGTCCACATGTTTACAATTTCACGTCAAAAAATGGCTAAAATTCCAGTTGAAATTTTTTCAAAGTCCCTTAAAAAATTTTCCAATTTTTGTCCCAATTCTTCCCATTCCCATTGAAACTTTTCAAATCCCTCTCAAAATTGTTGAAATTCTGTTGAAGCTTTTAAAATTCTCTCTAGAAGTTTCAAAATCCATGTCCACATGTTTACAATTTCACGTCAAAAAATTGCTAAAATTCCAGTTGAAATTTTTTCAAAGTCCCTTAAAAATTTTCCAATTTTTGTCCCAATTCTTCCCATTCCCATTGAAACTTTTCAAATCCCTCTCAAAATTGTTGAAATTCTGTTGAAGCTTTTAAAATTCTCTCTAGAATTTTCAAAATCCATGTCCACATGTTTACAATTTCACGTCAAAAAATGGCTAAAATTCCAGTTGCAATTTTTTCAAAGTCCCTTAAAAATTTTCCAATTTTTGTCCCAATTCTTCCCATTCCCATTGAAACTTTTCAAATCCCTCTCAAAATTGTTGAAATTCTGTTGAAGCTTTTAAAATTCTCTCTAGAATTTTCAAAATCCATGTCCACATGTTTACGATTTCACGTCAGAAAATGGCTAAAATTCCAGTTGAAATTTTTTCAAAGTCCCTTAAAAATTTTCCAATTTTTGTCCCAATTCTTCCCATTCCCATTGAAACTTTCAAATCCCTCTCCAAATTGTTGAAATTCTGTTGAAGCTTTTAAAATTCTCTCTAGAATTTTCAAAATCCATGTCCACATGTTTACAATTTCACGTCAAAAAATGGCTAAAATACCAGTTGAAATTTTTTCAAAGTCCCTTAAAAATTTTCCAATTTTTGTCCCAATTCTTCCCATTCCCATTGAAACTTTTCAAATCCCTCTCAAAATTGTTGAAATTCTGTTGAAGCTTTTAAAATTCTCTAGAATTTTCAAAATCCATGGCCACATGTTTACAATTTCACGTCAAAAAATTGCTAAAATTCCAGTTGAAATTTTTTCAAAGTCCCTTAAAAATTTTCCAATTTTTGTCCCAATTCTTCCCATTCCCATTGAAACTTTTCAAATCCCTCTCCAAATTGTTGAAATTCTGTTGAAGCTTTTAAAATTCTCTCTAGAATTTTCAAAATCCATGTCCACATGTTTACAATTTCACGTCAAAAAATGGCTAAAATTCCAGTTGAAATTTTTTCAAAGTCCCTGAAAAATTTTCCAATTTTTGTCCCAATTCTTCCCATTCCCATTGAAACTTTTCAAATCCCTCTCAAAATTGTTGAAATTCTCTTGAAGCTTTTAAAATTCTCTCTAGAATTTTCAAAATCCATGGCCACATGTTTACAATTTCACGTCAAAAAATTGCTAAAATTCCAGTTGAAATTTTTTCAAAGTCCCTTAAAAATTTTCCAATTTTTGTCCCAATTCTTCCCATTCCCATTGAAACTTTTCAAATCCCTCTCCAAATTGTTGAAATTCTGTTGAAGCTTTTAAAATTCTCTCTAGAAGTTTCAAAATCCATGTCCACATGTTTACAATTTCACTTCAGAAAATTGCTAAAATTCCAGTTGAAATTTTTTCAAAGTCCCTTAAAAATTTTCCAATTTTTGTCCCAATTCTTCCCATTCCCATTGAAACTTTTCAAATCCCTCTCAAAATTGTTGAAATTCTGTTGAAGCTTTTAAAATTCTCTCTAGAATTTTCAAAATCCATGTCCACATGTTTACAATTTCATGTCAAAAAATTGCTAAAATTCCAGTTGAAATTTTTTTAAAGTCCCTTAAAAATTTTCCAATTTTTGTCCCAATTCTTCCGATTCCCATTGAAACTTTTCAAATCCCTCTCAAAATTGTTGAAATTCTGTTGAAGCTTTTAAAATTCTCTCTAGAATTTTCAAAATCCATGTCCACATGTTTACAATTTCACGTCAAAAAATGGCTAAAATTCCAGTTGAAATTTTTTCAAAGTCCCTTAAAAATTTTCCAATTTTTGTCCCAATTCTTCCCATTCCCATTGAAACTTTTCAAATCCCTCTCAAAATTGTTGAAATTCTGTTGAAGCTTTTAAAATTCTCTCTAGAAGTTTCAAAATCCATGTCCACATGTTTACAATTTCACGTCAAAAAATTGCTAAAATTCCAGTTGAAATTTTTTCAAAGTCCCTTAAAAATTTTCCAATTTTTGTCCCAATTCTTCCCATTCCCATTGAAACTTTTCAAATCCCTCTCAAAATTGTTGAAATTCTGTTGAAGCTTTTAAAATTCTCTCTAGAATTTTCAAAATCCATGTCCACATGTTTACAATTTCACGTCAAAAAATGGCTAAAATTCCAGTTGCAATTTTTTCAAAGTCCCTTAAAAATTTTCCAATTTTTGTCCCAATTCTTCCCATTCCCATTGAAACTTTTCAAATCCCTCTCAAAATTGTTGAAATTCTGTTGAAGCTTTTAAAATTCTCTCTAGAATTTTCAAAATCCATGTCCACATGTTTACGATTTCACGTCAGAAAATGGCTAAAATTCCAGTTGAAATTTTTTCAAAGTCCCTTAAAAATTTTCCAATTTTTGTCCCAATTCTTCCCATTCCCATTGAAACTTTTCAAATCCCTCTCCAAATTGTTGAAATTCTGTTGAAGCTTTTAAAATTCTCTCTAGAATTTTCAAAATCCATGTCCACATGTTTACAATTTCACGTCAAAAAATGGCTAAAATACCAGTTGAAATTTTTTTCAAAGTCCCTTAAAAATTTTCCAATTTTTGTCCCAATTCTTCCCATTCCCATTGAAACTTTTCAAATCCCTCTCAAAATTGTTGAAATTCTGTTGAAGCTTTTAAAATTCTCTAGAATTTTCAAAATCCATGGCCACATGTTTACAATTTCACGTCAAAAAATTGCTAAAATTCCAGTTGAAATTTTTTCAAAGTCCCTTAAAAATTTTCCAATTTTTGTCCCAATTCTTCCCATTCCCATTGAAACTTTTCAAATCCCTCTCCAAATTGTTGAAATTCTGTTGAAGCTTTTAAAATTCTCTCTAGAATTTTCAAAATCCATGTCCACATGTTTACAATTTCACGTCAAAAAATTGCTAAAATTCCAGTTGCAATTTTTTCAAAGTCCCTTCAAAATTTTCCAATTTTTGTCCCAATTCTTCCCATTCCCATTGAAACTTTTCAAATCCCTCTCAAAATTGTTGAAATTCTGTTGAAGCTTTTAAAATTCTCTCTAGAATTTTCAAAATCCATGTCCACATGTTTACAATTTCACGTCAAAAAATTGCTAAAATTCCAGTTGAAATTTTTTCAAAGTCCCTTAAAAATTTTCCAATTTTTGTCCCAATTCTTCCCATTCCCATTGAAACTTTTCAAATCCCTCTCAAAATTGTTGAAATTCTGTTGAAGCTTTTAAAATTCTCTCTAGAATTTTCAAAATCCATGTCCACATGTTTACAATTTCACCTCAAAAAATTGCTAAAATTCCAGTTGAAATTTTTTCAAAGTCCCTTAAAAATTTTCCAATTTTTGTCCCAATTCTTCCCATTCCCATTGAAACTTTTCAAATCCCTCTCAAAATTGTTGAAATTCTGTTGAAGCTTTTAAAATTCTCTCTAGAAGTTTCAAAATCCATGTCCACATGTTTACAATTTCACGTCAAAAAATTGCTAAAATTCCAGTTGAAATTTTTTCAAAGTCCCTTAAAAATTTTCCAATTTTTGTCCCAATTCTTCGCATTCCCATTGAAACTTTTCAAATCCCTCTCAAAATTGTTGAAATTCTGTTGAAGCTTTTAAAATTCTCTCTAGAATTTTCAAAATCCATGTCCACATGTTTACAATTTCACGTCAAAAAATGGCTAAAATTCCAGTTGAAATTTTTTCAAAGTCCCTGAAAAATTTTCCAATTTTTGTCCCAATTCTTCCCATTCCCATTGAAACTTTTCAAATCCCTCTCAAAATTGTTGAAATTCTGTTGAAGCTTTTAAAATTCTCTCTAGAATTTTCAAAATCCATGTCCACATGTTTACAATTTCACGTCAAAAAATTGCTAAAATTCCAGTTGAAATTTTTTCAAAGTCCCTTAAAAATTTTCCAATTTTTGTCCCAATTCTTCCCATTCCCATTGAAACTTTTCAAATCCCTCTCAAAATTGTTGAAATTCTGTTGAAGCTTTTAAAATTCTCTCTAGAATTTTCAAAATCCATGGCCACATGTTTACAATTTCACGTCAGAAAATGGCTAAAATTCCAGTTGCAATTTTTTCAAAGTCCCTTAAAAATTTTCCCATTTTTGTCCCAATTCTTCCCATTCCCATTGAAACTTTTCAAATCCCTCTCAAAATTGTTGAAATTCTGTTGAAGCTTTTAAAATTCTCTCTAGAATTTTCAAAATCCATGGCCACATGTTTACAATTTCACGTCAAAAAATGGCTAAAATACCAGTTGAAATTTTTTCAAAGTCCCTTAAAAATTTTCCAATTTTTGTCCCAATTCTTCCCATTCCCATTGAAACTTTTCAAATCCCTCTCCAAATTGTTGAAATTCTGTTGAAGCTTTTAAAATTCTCTCTAGAATTTTCAAAATCCATGGCCACATGTTTACAATTTCACATAAAAAAATTGCTAAAATTCCAGTTGCAATTTTTTCAAAGTCCCTGAAAAATTTTCCAATTTTTGTCCCAATTCTTCCCATTCCCATTGAAACTTTTCAAATCCCTCTCAAAATTGTTGAAATTCTGTTGAAGCTTTTAAAATTCTCTCTAGAATTTTCAAAATCCATGTCCACATGTTTACAATTTCACGTCAAAAAATTGCTAAAATTCCAGTTGAAATTTTTTCAAAGTCCCTTAAAAATTTTCCAATTTTTGTCCCAATTCTTCCCATTCCCATTGAAACTTTTCAAATCCCTCTCAAAATTGTTGAAATTCTGTTGAAGCTTTTAAAATTCTCTCTAGAATTTTCAAAATCCATGTCCACATGTTTACAATTTCACGTCAAAAAATGGCTAAAATTCCAGTTGAAATTTTTTCAAAGTCCCTTAAAAATTTTCCAATTTTTGTCCCAATTCTTCCCATTCCCATTGAAACTTTTCAAATCCCTCTCAAAATTGTTGAAATTCTGTTGAAGCTTTTAAAATTCTCTCTAGAATTTTCAAAATCCATGTCCACATGTTTACAATTTCACGTCAAAAAATTGCTAAAATTCTAGTTGAAATTAAGTCCCTTAAAAATTTTCCAATTTTTGTCCCAATTCTTCCCATTCCCATTGAAACTTTTCAAATCCCTCTCCAAATTGTTGAAATTCTGTTGAAGCTTTTAAAATTCTCTCTAGAATTTTCAAAATCCATGTCCACATGTTTACAATTTCACGTCAAAAAATTGCTAAAATTCCAGTTGCAATTTTTTCAAAGTCCCTTAAAAATTTTCCAATTTTTGTCCCAATTCTTCCCATTCCCATTGAAACTTTTCAAATCCCTCTCAAAATTGTTGAAATTCTGTTGAAGCTTTTAAAATTCTCTCTAGAATTTTCAAAATCCACTTCAACATGTTTACAATTTCACGTCAAAAAATTGCTAAAATTCCAGTTGAAATTTTTTCAAAGTCCCTTAAAAATTTTCCAATTTTTGTCCCAATTCTTCCCATTCCCATTGAAACTTTTCAAATCCCTCTCCAAATTGTTGAAATTCTGTTGAAGCTTTTAAAATTCTCTCTAGAAGTTTCAAAATCCATGTCCACATGTTTACAATTTCACGTCAGAAAATGGCTAAAATTCCAGTTGCAATTTTTTCAAAGTCCCTTAAAAATTTTCCAATTTTTGTCCCAATTCTTCCCATTCCCATTGAAACTTTTCAAATCCCTCTCCAAATTGTTGAAATTCTGTTGAAGCTTTTAAAATTCTCTCTAGAATTTTCAAAATCCATGTCCACATGTTTACAATTTCATGTCAAAAAATGGCTAAAATACCAGTTGAAATTTTTTCAAAGTCCCTTAAAAATTTTCCAATTTTTGTCCCAATTCTTCCCATTCCCATTGAAACTTTTCAAATCCCTCTCAAAATTGTTGAAATTCTGTTGAAGCTTTTAAAATTCTCTCTAGAATTTTCAAAATCCATGTCCACATGTTTACAATTTCACGTCAAAAAATTGCTAAAATTCCAGTTGAAATTTTTTCAAAGTCCCTTAAAAATTTTCCAATTTTTGTCCCAATTCTTCCCATTCCCATTGAAACTTTTCAAATCCCTCTCAAAATTGTTGAAATTCTGTTGAAGCTTTTAAAATTCTCTCTAGAATTTTCAAAATCCACTTCAACATGTTTACAATTTCACGTCAAAAAATTGCTAAAATTCCAGTTGAAATTTTTTCAAAGTCCCTGAAAAATTTTCCAATTTTTGTCCCAATTCTTCCCATTCCCATTGAAACTTTTCAAATCCCTCTCCAAATTGTTGAAATTCTGTTGAAGCTTTTAAAATTCTCTCTAGAAGTTTCAAAATCCATGTCCACATGTTCACAATTTCACCTCAAAAAATGGCTAAAATTCCAGTTGAAATTTTTTCAAAGTCCCTTAAAAATTTTCCAATTTTTGTCCCAATTCTTCCCATTCCCATTGAAACTTTTCAAATCCCTCTCAAAATTGTTGAAATTCTGTTGAAGCTTTTAAAATTCTCTCTAGAATTTTCAAAATCCACTTCAACATGTTTACAATTTCTCGTCAAAAAATTGCTAAAATTCCAGTTGAAATTTTTTCAAAGTCCCTTAAAAATTTTCCAATTTTTGTCCCAATTCTTCCCATTCCCATTGAAACTTTTCAAATCCCTCTCCAAATTGTTGAAATTCTGTTGAAGCTTTTAAAATTCTCTCTAGAATTTTCAAAATCCATGTCCACATGTTTACAATTTCACGTCAAAAAATTGCTAAAATTCCAGTTGAAATTTTTTCAAAGTCCCTTAAAAATTTTCCAATTTTTGTCCCAATTCTTCCCATTCCCATTGAAACTTTTCAAATCCCTCTCCAAATTGTTGAAATTCTGTTGAAGCTTTTAAAATTCTCTCTAGAATTTTCAAAATCCATGTCCACATGTTTACAATTTCACGTCAGAAAATTGCTAAAATTCCAGTTGAAATTTTTTCAAAGTCCCTTAAAAATTTTCCAATTTTTGTCCCAATTCTTCCCATTCCCATTGAAACTTTTCAAATCCCTCTCAAAATTGTTGAAATTCTGTTGAAGCTTTTAAAATTCTCTCTAGAATTTTCAAAATCCATGTCCACATGTTTACAATTTCTCGTCAAAAAATTGCTAAAATTCCAGTTGAAATTTTTTCAAAGTCCCTTAAAAATTTTCCAATTTTTGTCCCAATTCTTCCCATTCCCATTGAAACTTTTCAAATCCCTCTCAAAATTGTTGAAATTCTGTTGAAGCTTTTAAAATTCTCTCTAGAATTTTCAAAATCCATGTCCACATGTTTACAATTTCACGTCAAAAAATGGCTAAAATTCCAGTTGAAATTTTTTCAAAGTCCCTTAAAAATTTTCCAATTTTTGTCCCAATTCTTCCCATTCCCATTGAAACTTTTCAAATCCCTCTCCAAATTGTTGAAATTCTGTTGAAGCTTTTAAAATTCTCTCTAGAATTTTCAAAATCCATGTCCACATGTTTACAATTTCACGTCAAAAAATTGCTAAAATTCCAGTTGAAATTTTTTCAAAGTCCCTTAAAAATTTTCCAATTTTTGTCCCAATTCTTCCCATTCCCATTGAAACTTTTCAAATCCCTCTCAAAATTGTTGAAATTCTGTTGAAGCTTTTAAAATTCTCTCTAGAATTTTCAAAATCCATGTCCACATGTTTACAATTTCACGTCAAAAAATTGCTAAAATTCCAGTTGAAATTTTTTCAAAGTCCCTTAAAAATTTTCCAATTTTTGTCCCAATTCTTCCCATTCCCATTGAAACTTTTCAAATCCCTCTCCAAATTGTTGAAATTCTGTTGAAGATTTTAAAATTCTCTCTAGAATTTTCAAAATCCATGTCCACATGTTTACAATTTCACGTCAAAAAATGGCTAAAATACCAGTTGAAATTTTTTCAAAGTCCCTTAAAAATTTTCCAATTTTTGTCCCAATTCTTCCCATTCCCATTGAAACTTTTCAAATCCCTCTCAAATTGTTGAAATTCTGTTGAAGCTTTTAAAATTCTCTAGAATTTTCAAAATCCATGTCCACATGTTTACAATTTCACGTCAAAAAATTGCTAAAATTCCAGTTGAAATTTTTTCAAAGTCCCTTAAAAATTTTCCAATTTTTGTCCCAATTCTTCCCATTCCCATTGAAACTTTTCAAATCCCTCTCAAAATTGTTGAAATTCTCTTGAAGCTTTTAAAATTCTCTCTAGAATTTTCAAAATCCATGTCCACATGTTTACAATTTCACGTCAAAAAATTGCTAAAATTCCAGTTGCAATTTTTTCAAAGTCCCTTAAAAATTTTCCAATTTTTGTCCCAATTCTTCCCATTCCCATTGAAACTTTTCAAAATCCCTCTCAAAATTGTTGAAATTCTGTTGAAGCTTTTAAAATTCTCTCTAGAATTTTCAAAATCCACTTCAACATGTTTACAATTTCACGTCAAAAAATTGCTAAAATTCCAGTTGAAATTTTTTCAAAGTCCCTAAAATTTTCCAATTTTTGTCCCAATTCTTCCCATTCCCATTGAAACTTTTCAAATCCCTCTCCAAATTGTTGAAATTCTGTTGAAGCTTTTAAAATTCTCTCTAGAAGTTTCAAAATCCATGTCTACATGTTTACAATTTCACGTCAAAAAATTGCTAAAATTCCAGTTGAAATTTTTTCAAAGTCCCTTAAAAATTTTCCAATTTTTGTCCCAATTCTTCCCATTCCCATTGAAACTTTTCAAATCCCTCTCCAAATTGTTGAAATTCTGTTGAAGCTTTTAAAATTCTCTCTAGAATTTTCAAAATCCATGTCCACATGTTTACAATTTCACGTCAAAAAATTGCTAAAATTCCAGTTGAAATTTTTTCAAAGTCCCTTAAAAATCTTCCAATTTTTGTCCCAATTCTTCCCATTCCCATTGAAACTTTTCAAATCCCTCTCAAAATTGTTGAAATTCTGTTGAAGCTTTTAAAATTCTCTCTAGAATTTTCAAAATCCACTTCAACATGTTTACAATTTCACGTCAGAAAATGGCTAAAATACCAGTTGAAATTTTTTCAAAGTCCCTTAAAAATTTTCCAATTTTTGTCCCAATTCTTCCCATTCCCATTGAAACTTTTCAAATCCCTCTCAAAATTGTTGAAATTCTCTTGAAGCTTTTAAAATTCTCTCTAGAATTTTCAAAATCCATGTCCACATGTTTACAATTTCACGTCAAAAAATTGCTAAAATTCCAGTTGCAATTTTTTCAAAGTCCCTTAAAAATTTTCCAATTTTTGTCCCAATTCTTCCCATTCCCATTGAAACTTTTCAAATCCCTCTCAAAATTGTTGAAATTCTGTTGAAGCTTTTAAAATTCTCTCTAGAATTTTCAAAATCCATGTCCACATGTTTAAAATTTCACGTCAAAAAATGGCTAAAATTCCAGTTGAAATTTTTTCAAAGTCCCTTAAAAATTTTCCAATTTTTGTCCCAATTCTTCCCATTCCCATTGAAACTTTTCAAATCCCTCTCAAAATTGTTGAAATTCTCTTGAAGCTTTTAAAATTCTCTCTAGAATTTTCAAAATCCATGTCCACATGTTTACAATTTCACGTCAAAAAATTGCTAAAATTCCAGTTGAAATTTTTTCAAAGTCCCTTAAAAATCTTCCAATTTTTGTCCCAATTCTTCCCATTCCCATTGAAACTTTTCAAATCCCTCTCAAAATTGTTGAAATTCTGTTGAAGCTTTTAAAATTCTCTCTAGAATTTTCAAAATCCACTTCAACATGTTTACAATTTCACGTCAGAAAATGGCTAAAATTCCAGTTGAAATTTTTTCAAAGTCCCTTAAAAATTTTCCCATTTTTGTCCCAATTCTTCCCATTTCCATTGAAACTTTTCAAATCCCTCTCAAAATTGTTGAAATTCTGTTGAAGCTTTTAAAATTCTCTCTAGAATTTTCAAAATCCATGGCCACATGTTTACAATTTCACGTCAAAAAATTGCTAAAATTCTAGTTGAAATTAAGTCCCTTAAAAATTTTCCAATTTTTGTCCCAATTCTTCCCATTCCCATTGAAACTTTTCAAATCCCTCTCAAAATTGTTGAAATTCGCTTGAAGCTTTTAAAATTCTCTCTAGAAGTTTCAAAATCCATGTCCACATGTTTACAATTTCACGTCAAAAAATGGCTAAAATTCCAGTTGAAATTTTTTCAAAGTCCCTTAAAAATTTTCCAATTTTTGTCCCAATTCTTCCCATTCCCATTGAAACTTTTCAAATCCCTCTCCAAATTGTTGAAATTCTGTTGAAGCTTTTAAAATTCTCTCTAGAAGTTTCAAAATCCATGTCCACATGTTTACAATTTCACGTCAAAAAATTGCTAAAATTCCAGTTGAAATTTTTTCAAAGTCCCTTAAAAATTTTCCAATTTTTGTCCCAATTCTTCCCATTCCCATTGAAACTTTTCAAATCCCTCTCAAAATTGTTGAAATTCTGTTGAAGCTTTTAAAATTCTCTCTAGAATTTTCAAAATCCATGTCCACATGTTTACAATTTCACGTCAAAAAATTGCTAAAATTCCAGTTGAAATTTTTTCAAAGTCCCTTAAAAATTTTCCAATTTTTGTCCCAATTCTTCCCATTCCCATTGAAACTTTTCAAATCCCTCTCAAAATTGTTGAAATTCTCTTGAAGCTTTTAAAATTCTCTCTAGAATTTTCAAAATCCATGTCCACATGTTTACAATTTCACGTCAAAAAATGGCTAAAATTCCAGTTGAAATTTTTTCAAAGTCCCTTAAAAATCTTCCAATTTTTGTCCCAATTCTTCCCATTCCCATTGAAACTTTTCAAATCCCTCTCAAAATTGTTGAAATTCTGTTGAAGCTTTTAAAATTCTCTCTAGAATTTTCAAAATCCACTTCAACATGTTTACAATTTCACGTCAGAAAATGGCTAAAATTCCAGTTGAAATTTTTTCAAAGTCCCTTAAAAATTTTCCAATTTTTGTCCCAATTCTTCCCATTCCCATTGAAACTTTTCAAATCCCTCTCAAAATTGTTGAAATTCTCTTGAAGCTTTTAAAATTCTCTCTAGAATTTTCAAAATCCATGTCCACATGTTTACAATTTCACGTCAAAAATGGCTAAAATTCCAGTTGAAATTTTTTCAAAGTCCCTTAAAAATCTTCCAATTTTTGTCCCAATTCTTCCCATTCCCATTGAAACTTTTCAAATCCCTCTCAAAATTGTTGAAATTCTGTTGAAGCTTTTAAAATTCTCTCTAGAATTTTCAAAATCCACTTCAACATGTTTACAATTTCACGTCAGAAAATGGCTAAAATTCCAGTTGAAATTTTTTCAAAGTCCCTTCAAAATTTCCAATTTTTGTCCCAATTCTTCCCATTCCCATTGAAACTTTTCAAATCCCTCTCCAAATTGTTGAAATTCTGTTGAAGCTTTTAAAATTCTCTCTAGAATTTTCAAAATCCATGTCCACATGTTTACAATTTCACGTCAAAAAATGGCTAAAATTCCAGTTGAAATTTTTTCAAAGTCCCTTAAAAATTTTCCAATTTTTGTCCCAATTCTTCCCATTCCCATTGAAACTTTTCAAATCCCTCTCCAAATTGTTGAAATTCTGTTGAAGCTTTTAAAATTCTCTCTAGAATTTTCAAAATCCACTTCAACATGTTTACAATTTCACGTCAGAAAATGGCTAAAATTCCAGTTGAAATTTTTTCAAAGTCCCTGAAAAATTTTCCAATTTTTGTCCCAATTCTTCCCATTCCCATTGAAACTTTTCAAATCCCTCTCAAAATTGTTGAAATTCTGTTGAAGCTTTTAAAATTCTCTCTAGAATTTTCAAAATCCATGTCCACATGTTTACAATTTCACGTCAAAAAATTGCTAAAATTCCAGTTGAAATTTTTTCAAAAGTCCCTTAAAAATTTTCCAATTTTTGTCCCAATTCTTCCCATTCCCATTGAAACTTTTCAAATCCCTCTCAAAATTGTTGAAATTCTGTTGAAGCTTTTAAAATTCTCTCTAGAATTTTCAAAATCCATGTCCACATGTTTACAATTTCACGTCAAAAAATTGCTAAAATTCCAGTTGAAATTTTTTCAAAGTCCCTTAAAAATTTTCCAATTTTTGTCCCAATTCTTCCCATTCCCATTGAAACTTTTCAAATCCCTCTCAAAATTGTTGAAATTCTCTTGAAGCTTTTAAAATTCTCTCTAGAATTTTCAAAATCCATGTCCACATGTTTACAATTTCACGTCAAAAAATGGCTAAAATTCCAGTTGAAATTTTTTCAAAGTCCCTTAAAAATCTTCCAATTTTTGTCCCAATTCTTCCCATTCCCATTGAAACTTTTCAAATCCCTCTCAAAATTGTTGAAATTCTGTTGAAGCTTTTAAAATTCTCTCTAGAATTTTCAAAATCCACTTCAACATGTTTACAATTTCACGTCAGAAAATGGCTAAAATTCCAGTTGAAATTTTTTCAAAGTCCCTTAAAAATTTTCCAATTTTTGTCCCAATTCTTCCCATTCCCATTGAAACTTTTCAAATCCCTCTCAAAATTGTTGAAATTCTCTTGAAGCTTTTAAAATTCTCTCTAGAATTTTCAAAATCCATGTCCACATGTTTACAATTTCACGTCAAAAAATGGCTAAAATTCCAGTTGAAATTTTTTCAAAGTCCCTTAAAAATCTTCCAATTTTTGTCCCAATTCTTCCCATTCCCATTGAAACTTTTCAAATCCCTCTCAAAATTGTTGAAATTCTGTTGAAGCTTTTAAAATTCTCTCTAGAATTTTCAAAATCCACTTCAACATGTTTACAATTTCACGTCAGAAAATGGCTAAAATTCCAGTTGAAATTTTTTCAAAGTCCCTTCAAAATTTTCCAATTTTTGTCCCAATTCTTCCCATTCCCATTGAAACTTTTCAAATCCCTCTCCAAATTGTTGAAATTCTGTTGAAGCTTTTAAAATTCTCTCTAGAATTTTCAAAATCCATGTCCACATGTTTACAATTTCACGTCAAAAAATGGCTAAAATTCCAGTTGAAATTTTTTCAAAGTCCCTTAAAAATTTTCCAATTTTTGTCCCAATTCTTCCCATTCCCATTGAAACTTTTCAAATCCCTCTCCAAATTGTTGAAATTCTGTTGAAGCTTTTAAAATTCTCTCTAGAATTTTCAAAATCCACTTCAACATGTTTACAATTTCACATCAGAAAATGGCTAAAATTCCAGTTGAAATTTTTCAAAGTCCCTGAAAAATTTTCCAATTTTTGTCCCAATTCTTCCCATTCCCATTGAAACTTTTCAAATCCCTCTCAAAATTGTTGAAATTCTGTTGAAGCTTTTAAAATTCTCTCTAGAATTTTCAAAATCCATGTCCACATGTTCACAATTTCACGTCAAAAAATGGCTAAAATTCCAGTTGAAATTTTTTCAAAGTCCCTTAAAAATTTTCCAATTTTTGTCCCAATTCTTCCCATTCCCATTGAAACTTTTCAAATCCCTCTCAAAATTGTTGAAATTCTGTTGAATCTTTTAAAATTCTCTCTAGAATTTTCAAAATCCACTTCAACATGTTTACAATTTCACGTCAAAAAATTGCTAAAATTCCAGTTGAAATTTTTTCAAAGTCCCTTAAGAATTTTCCAATTTTTGTCCCAATTCTTCCCATTCCCATTGAAACTTTTCAAATCCCTCTCCAAATTGTTGAAATTCTGTTGAAGCTTTTAAAATTCTCTCTAGAATTTTCAAAATCCATGGCCACATGTTTACAATTTCATGTCAAAAAATGGCTAAAATTCCAGTTGAAATTTTTTCAAAGTCCCTTAAAAATTTTCCAATTTTTGTCCCAATTCTTCCCATTCCCATTGAAACTTTTCAAATCCCTCTCAAAATTGTTGAAATTCTCTTGAAGCTTTTAAAATTCTCTCTAGAATTTTCAAAATCCACTTCAACATGTTTACAATTTCACGTCAAAAAATGGCTAAAATTCCAGTTGAAATTTTGTCAAAGTCCCTTAAAAATTTTCCAATTTTTGTCCCAATTCTTCCCATTCCCATTGAAACTTTTCAAATCCCTCTCAAAATTGTTGAAATTCTGTTGAAGCTTTTAAAATTCTCTCTAGAATTTTCAAAATCCATGTCCACATGTTTACAATTTCACGTCAAAAAATGGCTAAAATTCCAGTTGAAATTTTTTCAAAGTCCCTTAAAAATTTTCCAATTTTTGTCCCAATTCTTCCCATTCCCATTGAAACTTTTCAAATCCCTCTCAAAATTGTTGAAATTCTCTTGAAGCTTTTAAAATTCTCTCTAGAATTTTCAAAATCCATGTCCACATGTGTACAACTTCACGTCAAAAAATGGCTAAAATTCCAGTTGAAATTTTTTCAAAGTCCCTTCAAAATTTTCCAATTTTTGTCCCAGTTCTTCCCATTCCCATTGAAACTTTTCAAATCCCTCTCAAAATTGTTGAAATTCTGTTGAAGCTTTTAAAATTCTCTCTAGAATTTTCAAAATCCATGGCCACATGTTTACAATTTCACGTCAAAAAATGGCTAAAATTCCAGTTGAAATTTTTTCAAAGTCCCTTAAAAATTTTCCAATTTTTGTCCCAGTTCTTCCCATTCCCATTGAAACTTTTCAAATCCCTCTCAAAATTGTTGAAATTCTCTTGAAGCTTTTAAAATTCTCTCTAGAATTTTCAAAATTCATGGCCACATGTTTACAATTTCACATAAAAATATTGCTAAAATTCAGGTTGAAATTTTTTCAAAGTCCCTTAAAAATTTTCCAATTTTTGTCCCAATTCTTCCCATTCCCATTGAAACTTTTCAAATCCCTCTCAAAATTGTTGAAATTCTCTTGAAGCTTTTAAAATTCTCTCTAGAATTTTCAAAATCCACTTCAACATGTTTACAATTTCATGTCAAAAAATGGCTAAAATTCCAGTTGAAATTTTTTCAAAGTCCCTTAAAAATCTTCCAATTTTTGTCCCAATTCTTCCCATTCCCATTGAAACTTTTCAAATCCCTCTCAAAATTGTTGAAATTCTGTTGAAGCTTTTAAAATTCTCTCTAGAATTTTCAAAATCCATGTCCACATGTTTACAATTTCACGTCAAAAAATGGCTAAAATTCCAGTTGAAATTTTTTCAAAGTCCCTGAAAAATTTTCCAATTTTTGTCCCAATTCTTCCCATTCCCATTGAAACTTTTCAAATCCCTCTCAAAATTGTTGAAATTCTGTTGAAGCTTTTAAAATTCTCTCTAGAATTTTCAAAATCCATGTCCACATGTTTACAATTTCACGTCAAAAAATGGCTAAAATTCCAGTTGAAATTTTTTCAAAGTCCCTTCAAAATTTTCCAATTTTTGTCCCAGTTCTTCCCATTCCCATTGAAACTTTTCAAATCCTCTCAAAATTGTTGAAATTCTGTTGAAGCTTTTAAAATTCTCTCTAGAATTTTCAAAATCCATGGCCACATGTTTACAATTTCATGTCAAAAAATGGCTAAAATTCCAGTTGAAATTTTTTCAAAGTCCCTTAAAAATTTTCCAATTTTTGTCCCAATTCTTCCCATTCCCATTGAAACTTTTCAAATCCCTCTCAAAATTGTTGAAATTCTCTTGAAGCTTTTAAAATTCTCTCTAGAATTTTCAAAATCCATGTCCACATGTTTACAATTTCACGTCAAAAAATGGCTAAAATTCCAGTTGAAATTTTTTCAAAGTCCCTTCAAAATTTTCCAATTTTTGTCCCAATTCTTCCCATTCCCATTGAAACTTTTCAAATCCCTCTCAAAATTGTTGAAATTCTCTTGAAGCTTTTAAAATTCTCTCTAGAATTTTCAAAATCCATGGCCACATGTTTACAATTTCACGTCAAAAAATGGCTAAAATTCCAGTTGAAATTTTTTCAAAGTCCCTTAAAAATTTTCCAATTTTTGTCCCAATTCTTCCCATTCCCATTGAAACTTTTCAAATCCCTCTCAAAATTGTTGAAATTCTCTTGAAGCTTTTAAAATTCTCTCTAGAATTTTCAAAATCCATGTCCACATGTGTACAACTTCACGTCAAAAATGGCTAAAATTCCAGTTGAAATTTTTTCAAAGTCCCTTCAAAATTTTCCAATTTTTGTCCCAGTTCTTCCCATTCCCATTGAAACTTTTCAAATCCCTCTCAAAATTGTTGAAATTCTGTTGAAGCTTTTAAAATTCTCTCTAGAATTTTCAAAATCCATGGCCACATGTTTACAATTTCACGTCAAAAAATGGCTAAAATTCCAGTTGAAATTTTTTCAAAGTCCCTTAAAAATTTTCCAATTTTTGTCCCAATTCTTCCCATTCCCATTGAAACTTTTCAAATCCCTCTCAAAATTGTTGAAATTCTCTTGAAGCTTTTAAAATTCTCTCTAGAATTTTCAAAATCCACTTCAACATGTTTACAATTTCACGTCAAAAAATGGCTAAAATTCCAGTTGAAATTTTTTCAAAGTCCCTTAAAAATTTTCCAATTTTTGTCCCAATTCTTCCCATTCCCATTGAAACTTTTCAAATCCCTCTCAAAATTGTTGAAATTCTCTTGAAGCTTTTAAAATTCTCTCTAGAATTTTCAAAATCCATGGCCACATGTTTACAATTTCACGTCAAAAAATGGCTAAAATTCCAGTTGAAATTTTTTCAAAGTCCCTTAAAAATTTTCCAATTTTTGTCCCAATTCTTCCCATTCCCATTGAAACTTTTCAAATCCCTCTCAAAATTGTTGAAATTCTCTTGAAGCTTTTAAAATTCTCTCTAGAATTTTCAAAATCCATGTCCACATGTGTACAACTTCACGTCAAAAAATGGCTAAAATTCCAGTTGAAATTTTTTCAAAGTCCCTTAAAAGTTTTCCAATTTTTGTCCCAATTCTTCCCATTCCCATTGAAACTTTTCAAATCCCCCTCAAAATTGTTGAAATTCTCTTGAAGCTTTTAAAATTCTCTCTAGAATTTTCAAAATCCATGTCCACATGTTTACAATTTCACGTCAAAAAATGGCTAAAATTCCAGTTGAAATTTTTTCAAAGTCCCTTCAAAATTTTCCAATTTTTGTCCCAATTCTTCCCATTCCCATTGAAACTTTTCAAATCCCTCTCAAAATTGTTGAAATTCTCTTGAAGCTTTTAAAATTCTCTCTAGAATTTTCAAAATCCATGTCCACATGTTTACAATTTCACGTCAAAAAATGGCTAAAATTCCAGTTGAAATTTTTTCAAAGTCCCTTAAAAATTTTCCAATTTTTGTCCCAATTCTTCCCATTCCCATTGAAACTTTTCAAATCCCTCTCAAAATTGTTGAAATTTTCTTGAAGCTTTTAAAATTCTCTCTAGAATTTTCAAAATCCATGTCCACATGTTTACAATTTCACGTCAAAAAATGGCTAAAATTCCAGTTGAAATTTTTTCAAAGTCCCTTAAAAATTTTCCAATTTTTGTCCCAATTCTTCCCATTCCCATTGAAACTTTTCAAATCCCTCTCCAAATTGTTGAAATTCTCTTGAAGCTTTTAAAATTCTCTCTAGAATTTTCAAAATCCATGGCCACATGTTTACAATTTCACATAAAAAAATTGCTAAAATTCCAGTTGAAATTTTTTCAAAGTCCCTTAAAAATTTTCCAATTTTTGTCCCAATTCTTCCCATTCCCATTGAAACTTTTCAAATCCCTCTCAAAATTGTTGAAATTCTCTTGAAGCTTTTAAAATTCTCTCTAGAATTTTCAAAATCCATGTCCACATGTTTACAATTTCACGTCAAAAAATGGCTAAAATTCCAGTTGAAATTTTTTCAAAGTCCCTTAAAAGTTATCCAATTTTTGTCCCAATTCTTCCCATTCCCATTGAAACTTTTCAAATCCCTCTCAAAATTGTTGAAATTCTCTTGAAGCTTTTAAAATTCTCTCTAGAATTTTCAAAATCCATGTCCACATGTTTACAATTTCACATAAAAAAATGGCTAAAATTCCAGTTGAAATTTTTTCAAAGTCCCTTAAAAATTTTCCAATTTTTGTCCCAATTCTTCCCATTCCCATTGAAACTTTTCAAATCCCTCTCCAAATTGTTGAAATTCTCTTGAAGCTTTTAAAATTCTCTCTAGAATTTTCAAAATCCACTTCAACATGTTTACAATTTCACGTCAAAAAATGGCTAAAATTCCAGTTGAAATTTTTTCAAAGTCCCTTAAAAATTTTCCAATTTTTGTCCCAATTCTTCCCATTCCCATTGAAACTTTTCAAATCCCTCTCAAAATTGTTGAAATTCTGTTGAAGCTTTTAAAATTCTCTCTAGAATTTTCAAAATCCATGTCCACATGTTTACAATTTCACGTCAAAAAATGGCTAAAATTCCAGTTGAAATTTTTTCAAAGTCCCTTCAAAATTTTCCAATTTTTGTCCCAGTTCTTCCCATTCCCATTGAAACTTTTCAAATCCCTCTCAAAATTGTTGAAATTCTGTTGAAGCTTTTAAAATTCTCTCTAGAATTTTCAAAATCCATGGCCACATGTTTACAATTTCATGTCAAAAAATGGCTAAAATTCCAGTTGAAATTTTTTCAAAGTCCCTTAAAAATTTTCCAATTTTTGTCCCAATTCTTCCCATTCCCATTGAAACTTTTCAAATCCCTCTCAAAATTGTTGAAATTCTCTTGAAGCTTTTAAAATTCTCTCTAGAATTTTCAAAATCCACTTCAACATGTTTACAATTTCACGTCAAAAAATGGCTAAAATTCCAGTTGAAATTTTTTCAAAGTCCCTTCAAAATTTTCCAATTTTTGTCCCAATTCTTCCCATTCCCATTGAAACTTTCAAATCCCTCTCAAAATTGTTGAAATTCTCTTGAAGCTTTTAAAATTCTCTCTAGAATTTTCAAAATCCATGGCCACATGTTTACAATTTCACGTCAAAAAATGGCTAAAATTCCAGTTGAAATTTTTTCAAAGTCCCTTAAAAATTTTCCAATTTTTGTCCCAATTCTTCCCATTCCCATTGAAACTTTTCAAATCCCTCTCAAAATTGTTGAAATTCTCTTGAAGCTTTTAAAATTCTCTCTAGAATTTTCAAAATCCATGTCCACATGTGTACAACTTCACGTCAAAAAATGGCTAAAATTCCAGTTGAAATTTTTTCAAAGTCCCTTCAAAATTTTCCAATTTTTGTCCCAGTTCTTCCCATTCCCATTGAAACTTTTCAAATCCCTCTCAAAATTGTTGAAATTCTGTTGAAGCTTTTAAAATTCTCTCTAGAATTTTCAAAATCCATGGCCACATGTTTACAATTTCACGTCAAAAAATGGCTAAAATTCCAGTTGAAATTTTTTCAAAGTCCCTTAAAAATTTTCCAATTTTTGTCCCAATTCTTCCCATTCCCATTGAAACTTTTCAAATCCCTCTCAAAATTGTTGAAATTCTCTTGAAGCTTTTAAAATTCTCTCTAGAATTTTCAAAATCCACTTCAACATGTTTACAATTTCACGTCAAAAAATGGCTAAAATTCCAGTTGAAATTTTTTCAAAGTCCCTTAAAAATTTTCCAATTTTTGTCCCAATTCTTCCCATTCCCATTGAAACTTTTCAAATCCCTCTCAAAATTGTTGAAATTCTCTTGAAGCTTTTAAAATTCTCTCTAGAATTTTCAAAATCCATGGCCACATGTTTACAATTTCACGTCAAAAAATGGCTAAAATTCCAGTTGAAATTTTTTCAAAGTCCCTTAAAAATTTTCCAATTTTTGTCCCAATTCTTCCCATTCCCATTGAAACTTTTCAAATCCCTCTCAAAATTGTTGAAATTCTCTTGAAGCTTTTAAAATTCTCTCTAGAATTTTCAAAATCCATGTCCACATGTTTACAATTTCACGTCAAAAAATGGCTAAAATTCCAGTTGAAATTTTTTCAAAGTCCCTTAAAAGTTTTCCAATTTTTGTCCCAATTCTTCCCATTCCCATTGAAACTTTTCAAATCCCCCTCAAAATTGTTGAAATTCTCTTGAAGCTTTTAAAATTCTCTCTAGAATTTTCAAAATCCATGTCCACATGTTTACAATTTCACATAAAAAAATGGCTAAAATTCCAGTTGAAATTTTTTCAAAGTCCCTTCAAAATTTTCCAATTTTTGTCCCAATTCTTCCCATTCCCATTGAAACTTTTCAAATCCCTCTCAAAATTGTTGAAATTCTCTTGAAGCTTTTAAAATTCTCTCTAGAATTTTCAAAATCCACTTCAACATGTTTACAATTTCACGTCAAAAAATGGCTAAAATTCCAGTTGAAATTTTTTCAAAGTCCCTTAAAAATTTTCCAATTTTTGTCCCAATTCTTCCCATTCCCATTGAAACTTTTCAAATCCCTCTCAAAATTGTTGAAATTCTCTTGAAGCTTTTAAAATTCTCTCTAGAATTTTCAAATCCATGTCCACATGTTTACAATTTCACATAAAAAAATGGCTAAAATTCCAGTTGAAATTTTTTCAAAGTCCCTGAAAAATTTTCCAATTTTTGTCCCAATTCTTCCCATTCCCATTGAAACTTTTCAAATCCCTCTCAAAATTGTTGAAATTCTCTTGAAGCTTTTAAAATTCTCTCTAGAATTTTCAAAATCCACTTCAACATGTTTACAATTTCACGTCAAAAAAATGGCTAAAATTCCAGTTGAAATTTTTTCAAAGTCCCTGAAAAATTTTCCAATTTTTGTCCCAATTCTTCCCATTCCCATTGAAACTTTTCAAATCCCTCTCAAAATTGTTGAAATTCTCTTGAAGCTTTTAAAATTCTCTCTAGAATTTTCAAAATCCACTTCAACATGTTTACAATTTCACGTCAAAAAATGGCTAAAATTCCAGTTGAAATTTTTTCAAAGTCCCTTAAAAATTTTCCAATTTTTGTCCCAATTCTTCCCATTCCCATTGAAACTTTTCAAATCCCTCTCAAAATTGTTGAAAATCTCTTGAAGCTTTTAAAATTCTCTCTAGAATTTTCAAAATCCATGTCCACATGTTTACAATTTCACGTCAAAAAATGGCTAAAATTCCAGTTGAAATTTTTTCAAAGTCCCTTAAAAATTTTCCAATTTTTGTCCCAATTCTTCCCATTCCCATTGAAACTTTTCAAATCCCTCTCAAAATTGTTGAAATTCTCTTGAAGCTTTTAAAATTCTCTCTAGAATTTTCAAAATCCATGTCCACATGTGTACAACTTCACGTCAAAAAATGGCTAAAATTCCAGTTGAAATTTTTTCAAAGTCCCTTAAAAATTTTCCAATTTTTGTCCCAATTCTTCCCATTCCCATTGAAACTTTTCAAATCCCTCTCAAAATTGTTGAAATTCTCTTGAAGCTTTTAAAATTCTCTCTAGAATTTTCAAAATCCATGTCCACATGTTTACAATTTCACGTCAAAAAATGGCTAAAATTCCAGTTGAAATTTTTTCAAAGTCCCTTAAAAATTTTCCAATTTTTGTCCCAATTCTTCCCATTCCCATTGAAACTTTTCAAATCCCTCTCAAAATTGTTGAAATTCTCTTGAAGCTTTTAAAATTCTCTCTAGAATTTTCAAAATCCATGGCCACATGTTTACAATTTCACGTCAAAAAATGGCTAAAATTCCAGTTGAAATTTTTTCAAAGTCCCTTAAAAGTTTTCCAATTTTTGTCCCAATTCTTCCCATTCCCATTGAAACTTTTCAAATCCCTCTCAAAATTGTTGAAATTCTCTTGAAGCTTTTAAAATTCTCTCTAGAATTTTCAAATCCATGTCCACATGTTTACAATTTCACATAAAAAAATGGCTAAAATTCCAGTTGAAATTTTTTCAAAGTCCCTTAAAAGTTTTCCAATTTTTGTCCCAATTCTTCCCATTCCCATTGAAACTTTTCAAATCCCTCTCAAAATTGTTGAAATTCTGTTGAAGCTTTTAAAATTCTCTCTAGAATTTTCAAAATCCACTTCAACATGTTTACAATTTCACGTCAAAAAATGGCTAAAATTCCAGTTGAAATTTTTTCAAAGTCCCTGAAAAATTTTCCAATTTTTGTCCCAATTCTTCCCATTCCCATTGAAACTTTTCAAATCCCTCTCAAAATTGTTGAAATTCTCTTGAAGCTTTTAAAATTCTCTCTAGAATTTTCAAAATCCACTTCAACATGTTTACAATTTCACGTCAAAAAATTGCTAAAATTCCAGTTGAAATTTTTCAAAGTCCCTTCAAAATTTTCCAATTTTTGTCCCAATTCTTCCCATTCCCATTGAAACTTTTCAAATCCCTCTCAAAATTGTTGAAATTCTCTTGAAGCTTTTAAAATTCTCTCTAAAATTTTCAAAATCCATGTCCACATGTTTACAATTTCACGTCAAAAAATGGCTAAAATTCCAGTTGAAATTTTTTCAAAGTCCCTTAAAAATTTTCCAATTTTTGTCCCAATTCTTCCCATTCCCATTGAAACTTTTCAAATCCCTCTCAAAATTGTTGAAATTCTCTTGAAGCTTTTAAAATTCTCTCTAGAATTTTCAAAATCCATGTCCACATGTTTACAATTTCACGTCAAAAAATGGCTAAAATTCCCGTTGAAATTTTTTCAAAGTCCCTTAAAAATTTTCCAATTTTTGTCCCAATTCTTCCCATTCCCATTGAAACTTTTCAAATCCCTCTCAAAATTGTTGAAATTCTTTTGAAGCTTTTAAAATTCTCTCTAGAATTTTCAAAATCCATGTCCACATGTTTACAATTTCACGTCAAAAAATGGCTAAAATTCCAGTTGAAATTTTTTCAAAGTCCCTTAAAAATTTTCCAATTTTTGTCCCAATTCTTCCCATTCCCATTGAAACTTTTCAAATCCCTCTCCAAATTGTTGAAATTCTCTTGAAGCTTTTAAAATTCTCTCTAGAATTTTAAAAATCCATGGCCACATGTTTACAATTTCACGTCAAAAAATGGCTAAAATTCCAGTTGAAATTTTTTCAAAGTCCCTTAAAAATTTTCCAATTTTTGTCCCAATTCTTCCCATTCCCATTGAAACTTTTCAAATCCCTCTCAAAATTGTTGAAATTTTCTTGAAGCTTTTAAAATTCTCTCTAGAATTTTCAAAATCCATGTCCACATGTTTACAATTTCACGTCAAAAAATGGCTAAAATTCCAGTTGAAATTTTTTCAAAGTCCCTTAAAAATTTTCCAATTTTTGTCCCAATTCTTCCCATTCCCATTGAAACTTTTCAAATCCCTCTCCAAATTGTTGAAATTCTCTTGAAGCTTTTAAAATTCTCTCTAGAATTTTCAAAATCCATGTCCACATGTTTACAATTTCACATAAAAAAATTGCTAAAATTCCAGTTGAAATTTTTTCAAAGTCCCTTAAAAATTTTCCAATTTTTGTCCCAATTCTTCCCATTCCCATTGAAACTTTTCAAATCCCTCTCAAAATTGTTGAAATTCTCTTGAAGATTTTAAAATTCTCTCTAGAATTTTCAAAATCCATGTCCACATGTTTACAATTTCACGTCAAAAAATGGCTAAAATTCCAGTTGAAATTTTTTCAAAGTCCCTTAAAAGTTTTCCAATTTTTGTCCCAATTCTTCCCATTCCCATTGAAACTTTTCAAATCCCTCTCAAAATTGTTGAAAATCTCTTGAAGCTTTTAAAATTCTCTCTAGAATTTTCAAAATCCATGTCCACATGTTTACAATTTCACGTCAAAAAATGGCTAAAATTCCAGTTGAAATTTTTTCAAAGTCCCTTAAAAATTTTCCAATTTTTGTCCCAATTCTTCCCATTCCCATTGAAACTTTTCAAATCCCTCTCAAATTGTTGAAATTCTCTTGAAGCTTTTAAAATTCTCTCTAGAATTTTCAAAATCCATGTCCACATGTGTACAACTTCACGTCAAAAAATGGCTAAAATTCCAGTTGAAATTTTTTCAAAGTCCCTTAAAAATTTTCCAATTTTTGTCCCAATTCTTCCCATTCCCATTGAAACTTTTCAAATCCCTCTCAAAATTGTTGAAATTCTCTTGAAGCTTTTAAAATTCTCTCTAGAATTTTCAAAATCCATGTCCACATGTTTACAATTTCACGTCAAAAAATGGCTAAAATTCCAGTTGAAATTTTTTCAAAGTCCCTTAAAAATTTTCCAATTTTTGTCCCAATTCTTCCCATTCCCATTGAAACTTTTCAAATCCCTCTCAAAATTGTTGAAATTCTCTTGAAGCTTTTAAAATTCTCTCTAGAATTTTCAAAATCCATGGCCACATGTTTACAATTTCACGTCAAAAAATGGCTAAAATTCCAGTTGAAATTTTTTCAAAGTCCCTTAAAAGTTTTCCAATTTTTGTCCCAATTCTTCCCATTCCCATTGAAACTTTTCAAATCCCTCTCAAAATTGTTGAAATTCTCTTGAAGCTTTTAAAATTCTCTCTAGAATTTTCAAAATCCATGTCCACATGTTTACAATTTCACATAAAAAAATGGCTAAAATTCCAGTTGAAATTTTTTCAAAGTCCCTTCAAAATTTTCCAATTTTTGTCCCAATTCTTCCCATTCCCATTGAAACTTTTCAAATCCCTCTCAAAATTGTTGAAATTCTGTTGAAGCTTTTAAAAATCTCTCTAGAATTTTCAAAATCCATGGCCACATGTTTACAATTTCACGTCAAAAAATTGCTAAAATTCCAGTTGAAAAAATTTTTTCAAAGTCCCTGAAAAATTTTCCAATTTTTGTCCCAATTCTTCCCATTCCCATTGAAACTTTTCAAATCCCTCTCAAAATTGTTGAAATTCTGTTGAAGCTTTTAAAATTCTCTCTAGAATTTTCAAAATCCATGGCCACATGTTTACAATTTCACGTCAAAAAATGGCTAAAATTCCAGTTGAAATTTTTTCAAAGTCCCTTCAAAATTTTCCAATTTTTGTCCCAATTCTTCCCATTCCCATTGAAACTTTTCAAATCCCTCTCAAAATAGTTGAAATTCTGTTAAAGCTTTTAAAATTCTCTCTAGAATTTTCAAAATACATGGCCACATGTTTACAATTTCATGTCAAAAAATGGCTAAAATTCCAGTTGAAATTTTTTCAAAGTCCCTTAAAAATTTTCCAATTTTTGTCCCAATTCTTCCCATTCCCATTGAAACTTTTCAAATCCCTCTCAAAATTGTTGAAATTCTGTTGAAGCTTTTAAAATTCTCTCTAGAATTTTCAAAATCCACTTCAACATGTTTACAATTTCATGTCAAAAAATGGCTAAAATTCCAGTTGAAATTTTTTCAAAGTCCCTTAAAAATTTTCCAATTTTTGTCCCAATTCTTCCCATTCCCATTGAAACTTTTCAAATCCCTCTCAAAATTGTTGAAATTCTGTTGAAGCTTTTAAAATTCTCTCTAGAATTTTCAAAATCCATGTCCACATGTTTACAATTTCATGTCAAAAAATGGCTAAAATTCCAGTTGAAATTTTTTCAAAGTCCCTTAAAAATTTTCCAATTTTTGTCCCAATTCTTCCCATTCCCATTGAAACTTTTCAAATCCCTCTCAAAATTGTTGAAATTCTGTTGAAGCTTTTAAAATTCTCTCTAGAATTTTCAAAATCCATGGCCACATGTTTACAATTTCACGTCAAAAAATGGCTAAAATTCCAGTTGAAATTTTTTCAAAGTCCCTGAAAAATTTTCCAATTTTTGTCCCAATTCTTCCCATTCCCATTGAAACTTTTCAAATCCCTCTCAAAATTGTTGAAATTCTCTTGAAGCTTTTAAAATTCTCTCTAGAATTTTCAAAATCCATGGCCACATGTTTACAATTTCACGTCAAAAAATGGCTAAAATTCCAGTTGAAATTTTTCAAAGTCCCTTAAAAATTTTCCAATTTTTGTCCCAATTCTTCCCATTCCCATTGAAACTTTTCAAATCCCTCTCAAAATTGTTGAAATTCTCTTGAAGCTTTTAAAATTCTCTCTAGAATTTTCAAAATCCATGGCCACATGTTTACAATTTCACATAAAAAAATTGCTAAAATTCCAGTTGAAATTTTTTCAAAGTCCCTTAAAAATTTTCCAATTTTTGTCCCAATTCTTCCCATTCCCATTGAAACTTTTCAAATCCCTCTCAAAATTGTTGAAATTCTTTTGAAGCTTTTAAAATTCTCCTCTAGAATTTTCAAAATCCATGTCCACATGTTTACAATTTCACGTCAAAAAATGGCTAAAATTCCAGTTGAAATTTTTTCAAAGTCCCTTAAAAATTTTCCAATTTTTGTCCCAATTCTTCCCATTCCCATTGAAACTTTTCAAATCCCTCTCAAAATTGTTGAAATTCTCTTGAAGCTTTTAAAATTCTCTCTAGAATTTTCAAAATCCATGTCCACATGTTTACAATTTCACGTCAAAAAATGGCTAAAATTCCAGTTGAAATTTTTTCAAAGTCCCTGAAAAATTTTCCAATTTTTGTCCCAATTCTTCCCATTCCCATTGAAACTTTTCAAATCCCTCTCAAAATTGTTGAAATTCTCTTGAAGCTTTTAAAATTCTCTCTAGAATTTTCCAAATCCATGGCCACATGTTTACAATTTCACGTCAAAAAATGGCTAAAATTCCAGTTGAAATTTTTTCAAAGTCCCTTAAAAATTTTCCAATTTTTGTCCCAATTCTTCCCATTCCCATTGAAACTTTTCAAATCCCTCTCAAAATTGTTGAAATTCTGTTGAAGCTTTTAAAATTCTCTCTAGAATTTTCAAAATCCACTTCAACATGTTTACAATTTCATGTCAAAAAATGGCTAAAATTCCAGTTGAAATTTTTTCAAAGTCCCTTAAAAATTTTCCAATTTTTGTCCCAATTCTTCCCATTCCCATTGAAACTTTTCAAATCCCTCTCAAAATTGTTGAAATTCTGTTGAAGCTTTTAAAATTCTCTCTAGAATTTTCAAAATCCATGTCCACATGTTTACAATTTCACGTCAAAAAATGGCTAAAATTCCAGTTGAAATTTTTTCAAAGTCCCTTAAAAATTTTCCAATTTTTGTCCCAATTCTTCCCATTCCCATTGAAACTTTTCAAATCCCTCTCAAAATTGTTGAAATTCTGTTGAAGCTTTTAAAATTCTCTCTAGAATTTTCAAAATCCATGGCCACATGTTTACAATTTCACGTCAAAAAATGGCTAAAATTCCAGTTGAAATTTTTTCAAAGTCCCTGAAAAATTTTCCAATTTTTGTCCCAATTCTTCCCATTCCCATTGAAACTTTTCAAATCCCTCTCAAAATTGTTGAAATTCTCTTGAAGCTTTTAAAATTCTCTCTAGAATTTTCAAAATCCATGGCCACATGTTTACAATTTCACGTCAAAAAATTGCTAAAATTCCAGTTGAAATTTTTTCAAAGTCCCTTCAAAATTTTCCAATTTTTGTCCCAATTCTTCCCATTCCCATTGAAACTTTTCAAATCCCTCTCAAAATTGTTGAAATTCTCTTGAAGCTTTTAAAATTCTCTCTAGAATTTTCAAAATCCATGGCCACATGTTTACAATTTCACATAAAAAAATGGCTAAAATTCCAGTTGAAATTTTTTCAAAGTCCCTTAAAAATTTTCCAATTTTTGTCCCAATTCTTCCCATTCCCATTGAAACTTTTCAAATCCCTCTCAAAATTGTTGAAATTCTTTTGAAGCTTTTAAAATTCTCTCTAGAATTTTCAAAATCCATGTCCACATGTTTACAATTTCACGTCAAAAAATGGCTAAAATTCCAGTTGAAATTTTTTCAAAGTCCCTTAAAAATTTTCCAATTTTTGTCCCAATTCTTCCCATTCCCATTGAAACTTTTCAAATCCCTCTCAAAATTGTTGAAATTCTCTTGAAGCTTTTAAAATTCTCTCTAGAATTTTCAAAATCCATGTCCACATGTTTACAATTTCACGTCAAAAAATGGCTAAAATTCCAGTTGAAATTTTTTCAAAGTCCCTTAAAAGTTTTCCAATTTTTGTCCCAATTCTTCCCATTCCCATTGAAACTTTTCAAATCCCTCTCAAAATTGTTGAAAATCTCTTGAAGCTTTTAAAATTCTCTCTAGAATTTTCAAAATCCATGTCCACATGTTTACAATTTCACGTCAAAAAATGGCTAAAATTCCAGTTGAAATTTTTTCAAAGTCCCTTAAAAATTTTCCAATTTTTGTCCCAATTCTTCCCATTCCCATTGAAACTTTTCAAATCCCTCTCAAAATTGTTGAAATTCTCTTGAAGCTTTTAAAATTCTCTCTAGAATTTTCAAAATCCATGTCCACATGTGTACAACTTCACGTCAAAAAATGGCTAAAATTCCAGTTGAAATTTTTTCAAAGTCCCTTAAAAATTTTCCAATTTTTGTCCCAATTCTTCCCATTCCCATTGAAACTTTTCAAATCCCTCTCAAAATTGTTGAAATTCTCTTGAAGCTTTTAAAATTCTCTCTAGAATTTTCAAAATCCATGTCCACATGTTTACAATTTCACGTCAAAAAATGGCTAAAATTCCAGTTGAAATTTTTTCAAAGTCCCTTAAAAATTTTCCAATTTTTGTCCCAATTCTTCCCATTCCCATTGAAACTTTTCAAATCCCTCTCAAAATTGTTGAAATTCTGTTGAAGCTTTTAAAATTCTCTCTAGAATTTTCAAAATCCATGGCCACATGTTTACAATTTCACGTCAAAAAATGGCTAAAATTCCAGTTGAAATTTTTTCAAAGTCCCTTCAAAATTTTCCAATTTTTGTCCCAATTCTTCCCATTCCCATTGAAACTTTTCAAATCCCTCTCAAAATAGTTGAAATTCTGTTAAAGCTTTTAAAATTCTCTCTAGAATTTTCAAAATACATGGCCACATGTTTACAATTTCATGTCAAAAAATGGCTAAAATTCCAGTTGAAATTTTTTCAAAGTCCCTTAAAAATTTTCCAATTTTTGTCCCAATTCTTCCCATTCCCATTGAAACTTTTCAAATCCCTCTCAAAATTGTTGAAATTCTGTTGAAGCTTTTAAAATTCTCTCTAGAATTTTCAAAATCCACTTCAACATGTTTACAATTTCATGTCAAAAAATGGCTAAAATTCCAGTTGAAATTTTTTCAAAGTCCCTTAAAAATTTTCCAATTTTTGTCCCAATTCTTCCCATTCCCATTGAAACTTTTCAAATCCCTCTCAAAATTGTTGAAATTCTGTTGAAGCTTTTAAAATTCTCTCTAGAATTTTCAAAATCCATGTCCACATGTTTACAATTTCATGTCAAAAAATGGCTAAAATTCCAGTTGAAATTTTTTCAAAGTCCCTTAAAAATTTTCCAATTTTTGTCCCAATTCTTCCCATTCCCATTGAAACTTTTCAAATCCCTCTCAAAATTGTTGAAATTCTCTTGAAGCTTTTAAAATTCTCTCTAGAATTTTCAAAATCCATGGCCACATGTTTACAATTTCACGTCAAAAAATGGCTAAAATTCCAGTTGAAATTTTTTCAAAGTCCCTGAAAAATTTTCCAATTTTTGTCCCAATTCTTCCCATTCCCATTGAAACTTTTCAAATCCCTCTCAAAATTGTTGAAATTCTCTTGAAGCTTTTAAAATTCTCTCTAGAATTTTCAAAATCCATGGCCACATGTTTACAATTTCACGTCAAAAAATGGCTAAAATTCCAGTTGAAATTTTTTCAAAGTCCCTTAAAAATTTTCCAATTTTTGTCCCAATTCTTCCCATTCCCATTGAAACTTTTCAAATCCCTCTCAAAATTGTTGAAATTCTCTTGAAGCTTTTAAAATTCTCTCTAGAATTTTCAAAATCCATGGCCACATGTTTACAATTTCACATAAAAAAATTGCTAAAATTCCAGTTGAAATTTTTTCAAAGTCCCTTAAAAATTTTCCAATTTTTGTCCCAATTCTTCCCATTCCCATTGAAACTTTTCAAATCCCTCTCAAAATTGTTGAAATTCTTTTGAAGCTTTTAAAATTCTCTCTAGAATTTTCAAAATCCATGTCCACATGTTTACAATTTCACGTCAAAAAATGGCTAAAATTCCAGTTGAAATTTTTTCAAAGTCCCTTAAAAATTTTCCAATTTTTGTCCCAATTCTTCCCATTCCCATTGAAACTTTTCAAATCCCTCTCAAAATTGTTGAAATTCTCTTGAAGCTTTTAAAATTCTCTCTAGAATTTTCAAAATCCATGTCCACATGTTTACAATTTCACGTCAAAAAATGGCTAAAATTCCAGTTGAAATTTTTTCAAAGTCCCTTAAAAATTTTCCAATTTTTGTCCCAATTCTTCCCATTCCCATTGAAACTTTTCAAATCCCTCTCAAAATTGTTGAAATTCTCTTGAAGCTTTTAAAATTCTCTCTAGAATTTTCAAAATCCACTTCAACATGTTTACAATTTCACGTCAAAAAATGGCTAAAATTCCAGTTGAAATTTTTTCAAAGTCCCTTAA
Source organism: Streptopelia decaocto (assembly GCF_964273445.1). Taxonomy (NCBI): domain Eukaryota; kingdom Metazoa; phylum Chordata; class Aves; order Columbiformes; family Columbidae; genus Streptopelia; species Streptopelia decaocto. The sequence continues at coordinate 42,206 of NW_028116146.1, forward strand.
AAATTTTCCAATTTTTGTCCCAATTCTTCCCATTCCCATTGAAACTTTTCAAATCCCTCTCAAAATTGTTGAAATTCTGTTGAAGCTTTTAAAATTCTCTCTAGAATTTTCAAAATCCACTTCAACATGTTTACAATTTCATGTCAAAAAATGGCTAAAATTCCAGTTGAAATTTTTTCAAAGTCCCTTAAAAATTTTCCAATTTTTGTCCCAATTCTTCCCATTCCCATTGAAACTTTTCAAATCCCTCTCAAAATTGTTGAAATTCTGTTGAAGCTTTTAAAATTCTCTCTAGAATTTTCAAAATCCATGGCCACATGTTTACAATTTCACGTCAAAAAATGGCTAAAATTCCAGTTGAAATTTTTTCAAAGTCCCTTAAAAATTTTCCAATTTTTGTCCCAATTCTTCCCATTCCCATTGAAACTTTTCAAATCCCTCTCAAAATTGTTGAAATTCTGTTGAAGCTTTTAAAATTCTCTCTAGAATTTTCAAAATCCATGGCCACATGTTTACAATTTCACGTCAAAAAATGGCTAAAATTCCAGTTGAAATTTTTTCAAAGTCCCTGAAAAATTTTCCAATTTTTGTCCCAATTCTTCCCATTCCCATTGAAACTTTTCAAATCCCTCTCAAAATTGTTGAAATTCTCTTGAAGCTTTTAAAATTCTCTCTAGAATTTTCAAAATCCATGGCCACATGTTTACAATTTCACGTCAAAAAATTGCTAAAATTCCAGTTGAAATTTTTTCAAAGTCCCTTCAAAATTTTCCAATTTTTGTCCCAATTCTTCCCATTCCCATTGAAACTTTTCAAATCCCTCTCAAAATTGTTGAAATTCTCTTGAAGCTTTTAAAATTCTCTCTAGAATTTTCAAAATCCATGGCCACATGTTTACAATTTCACATAAAAAAATGGCTAAAATTCCAGTTGAAATTTTTTCAAAGTCCCTGAAAAATTTTCCAATTTTTGTCCCAATTCTTCCCATTCCCATTGAAACTTTTCAAATCCCTCTCAAAATTGTTGAAATTCTTTTGAAGCTTTTAAAATTCTCTCTAGAATTTTCAAAATCCATGTCCACATGTTTACAATTTCACGTCAAAAAATGGCTAAAATTCCAGTTGAAATTTTTTCAAAGTCCCTTAAAAATTTTCCAATTTTTGTCCCAATTCTTCCCATTCCCATTGAAACTTTTCAAATCCCTCTCAAAATTGTTGAAATTCTCTTGAAGCTTTTAAAATTCTCTCTAGAATTTTCAAAATCCATGGCCACATGTTTACAATTTCACGTCAAAAAATGGCTAAAATTCCAGTTGAAATTTTTTCAAAGTCCCTTAAAAATTTTCCAATTTTTGTCCCAATTCTTCCCATTCCCATTGAAACTTTTCAAATCCCTCTCAAAATTGTTGAAATTCTCTTGAAGCTTTTAAAATTCTCTCTAGAATTTTCAAAATCCACTTCAACATGTTTACAATTTCACGTCAAAAAATGGCTAAAATTCCAGTTGAAATTTTTTCAAAGTCCCTGAAAAATTTTCCAATTTTTGTCCCAATTCTTCCCATTCCCATTGAAACTTTTCAAATCCCTCTCAAAATTGTTGAAATTCTCTTGAAGCTTTTAAAATTCTCTCTAGAATTTTCAAAATCCACTTCAACATGTTTACAATTTCACGTCAAAAAATTGCTAAAATTCCAGTTGAAATTTTTTCAAAGTCCCTTAAAAATTTTCCAATTTTTGTCCCAATTCTTCCCATTCCCATTGAAACTTTTCAAATCCCTCTCAAAATTGTTGAAATTCTCTTGAAGCTTTTAAAATTCTCTCTAAAATTTTCAAAATCCATGTCCACATGTTTACAATTTCACGTCAAAAAATGGCTAAAATTCCAGTTGAAATTTTTTCAAAGTCCCTTAAAAATTTTCCAATTTTTGTCCCAATTCTTCCCATTCCCATTGAAACTTTTCAAATCCCTCTCAAAATTGTTGAAATTCTCTTGAAGCTTTTAAAATTCTCTCTAGAATTTTCAAAATCCATGTCCACATGTTTACAATTTCACGTCAAAAAATGGCTAAAATTCCAGTTGAAATTTTTTCAAAGTCCCTTAAAAATTTTCCAATTTTTGTCCCAATTCTTCCCATTCCCATTGAAACTTTTCAAATCCCTCTCAAAATTGTTGAAATTCTGTTGAAGCTTTTAAAATTCTCTCTAGAATTTTCAAAATCCACTTCAACATGTTTACAATTTCACGTCAAAAAATGGCTAAAATTCCAGTTGAAATTTTTTCAAAGTCCCTTAAAAATTTTCCAATTTTTGTCCCAATTCTTCCCATTCCCATTGAAACTTTTCAAATCCCTCTCCAAATTGTTGAAATTCTCTTGAAGCTTTTAAAATTCTCTCTAGAATTTTCAAAATCCATGGCCACATGTTTACAATTTCACGTCAAAAAATGGCTAAAATTCCAGTTGAAATTTTTTCAAAGTCCCTGAAAAATTTTCCAATTTTTGTCCCAATTCTTCCCATTCCCATTGAAACTTTTCAAATCCCTCTCAAAATTGTTGAAATTCTCTTGAAGCTTTTAAAATTCTCTCTAGAATTTTCAAAATCCATGTCCACATGTTTACAATTTCACGTCAAAAAATGGCTAAAATTCCAGTTGAAATTTTTTCAAAGTCCCTGAAAAATTTTCCAATTTTTGTCCCAATTCTTCCCATTCCCATTGAAACTTTTCAAATCCCTCTCAAAATTGTTGAAATTCTCTTGAAGCTTTTAAAATTCTCTCTAGAATTTTCAAAATCCATGGCCACATGTTTACAATTTCACGTCAAAAAATGGCTAAAATTCCAGTTGAAATTTTTTCAAAGTCCCTTAAAAATTTTCCAATTTTTGTCCCAATTCTTCCCATTCCCATTGAAACTTTTCAAATCCCTCTCAAATTGTTGAAATTCTGTTGAAGCTTTTAAAATTCTCTCTAGAATTTTCAAAATCCACTTCAACATGTTTACAATTTCACGTCAAAAAATGGCTAAAATTCCAGTTGAAATTTTTTCAAAGTCCCTGAAAAATTTTCCAATTTTTGTCCCAATTCTTCCCATTCCCATTGAAACTTTTCAAATCCCTCTCAAAATTGTTGAAATTCTCTTGAAGCTTTTAAAATTCTCTCTAGAATTTTCAAAATCCACTTCAACATGTTTACAATTTCACGTCAAAAAATTGCTAAAATTCCAGTTGAAATTTTTTCAAAGTCCCTGAAAAATTTTCCAATTTTTGTCCCAATTCTTCCCATTCCCATTGAAACTTTTCAAATCCCTCTCAAAATTGTTGAAATTCTCTTGAAGCTTTTAAAATTCTCTCTAAAATTTTCAAAATCCATGTCCACATGTTTACAATTTCACGTCAAAAAATGGCTAAAATTCCAGTTGAAATTTTTTCAAAGTCCCTTAAAAATTTTCCAATTTTTGTCCCAATTCTTCCCATTCCCATTGAAACTTTTCAAATCCCTCTCAAAATTGTTGAAATTCTCTTGAAGCTTTTAAAATTCTCTCTAGAATTTTCAAAATCCATGTCCACATGTTTACAATTTCACGTCAAAAAATGGCTAAAATTCCAGTTGAAATTTTTTCAAAGTCCCTTAAAAATTTTCCAATTTTTGTCCCAATTCTTCCCATTCCCATTGAAACTTTTCAAATCCCTCTCAAAATTGTTGAAATTCTGTTGAAGCTTTTAAAATTCTCTCTAGAATTTTCAAAATCCACTTCAACATGTTTACAATTTCATGTCAAAAAATGGCTAAAATTCCAGTTGAAATTTTTTCAAAGTCCCTTAAAAATTTTCCAATTTTTGTCCCAATTCTTCCCATTCCCATTGAAACTTTTCAAATCCCTCTCCAAATTGTTGAAATTCTGTTGAAGCTTTTAAAATTCTCTCTAGAATTTTCAAAATCCATGGCCACATGTTTACAATTTCATGTCAAAAAATGGCTAAAATTCCAGTTGAAATTTTTTCAAAGTCCCTGAAAAATTTTCCAATTTTTGTCCCAATTCTTCCCATTCCCATTGAAACTTTTCAAATCCCTCTCAAAATTGTTGAAATTCTGTTGAAGCTTTTAAAATTCTCTCTAGAATTTTCAAAATCCATGGCCACATGTTTACAATTTCACATCAAAAAATGGCTAAAATTCCAGTTGAAATTTTTTCAAAGTCCCTTAAAAATTTTCCAATTTTTTGTCCCAATTCTTCCCATTCCCATTGAAACTTTTCAAATCCCTCTCAAAATTGTTGAAATTCTCTTGAAGCTTTTAAAATTCTCTCTAGAATTTTCAAAATCCATGGCCACATGTTTACAATTTCACATAAAAAAATTGCTAAAATTCCAGTTGAAATTTTTTCAAAGTCCCTTAAAAATTTTCCAATTTTTGTCCCAATTCTTCCCATTCCCATTGAAACTTTTCAAATCCCTCTCAAAATTGTTGAAATTCTTTTGAAGCTTTTAAAATTCTCTCTAGAATTTTCAAAATCCATGTCCACATGTTTACAATTTCACGTCAAAAAATGGCTAAAATTCCAGTTGAAATTTTTTCAAAGTCCCTTAAAAATTTTCCAATTTTTGTCCCAATTCTTCCCATTCCCATTGAAACTTTTCAAATCCCTCTCAAAATTGTTGAAATTCTCTTGAAGCTTTTAAAATTCTCTCTAGAATTTTCAAAATCCATGTCCACATGTTTACAATTTCACGTCAAAAAATGGCTAAAATTCCAGTTGAAATTTTTTCAAAGTCCCTTAAAAATTTTCCAATTTTTGTCCCAATTCTTCCCATTCCCATTGAAACTTTTCAAATCCCTCTCAAAATTGTTGAAATTCTCTTGAAGCTTTTAAAATTCTCTCTAGAATTTTCAAAATCCACTTCAACATGTTTACAATTTCACGTCAAAAAATGGCTAAAATTCCAGTTGAAATTTTTTCAAAGTCCCTTAAAAATTTTCCAATTTTTGTCCCAATTCTTCCCATTCCCATTGAAACTTTTCAAATCCCTCTCAAAATTGTTGAAATTCTCTTGAAGCTTTTAAAATTCTCTCTAGAATTTTCAAAATCCACTTCAACATGTTCACAATTTCACGTCAAAAAATGGCTAAAATTCCAGTTGAAATTTTTTCAAAGTCCCTGAAAAATTTTCCAATTTTTGTCCCAATTCTTCCCATTCCCATTGAAACTTTTCAAATCCCTCTCAAAATTGTTGAAATTCTCTTGAAGCTTTTAAAATTCTCTCTAGAATTTTCAAAATCCACTTCAACATGTTTACAATTTCACGTCAAAAAATGGCTAAAATTCCAGTTGAAATTTTTTCAAAGTCCCTGAAAAATTTTCCAATTTTTGTCCCAATTCTTCCCATTCCCATTGAAACTTTTCAAATCCCTCTCAAAATTGTTGAAATTCTCTTGAAGCTTTTAAAATTCTCTCTAGAATTTTCAAAATCCATGGCCACATGTTTACAATTTCACGTCAAAAAATGGCTAAAATTCCAGTTGAAATTTTTTCAAAGTCCCTTAAAAATTTTCCAATTTTTGTCCCAATTCTTCCCATTCCCATTGAAACTTTTCAAAGCCCTCTCAAAATTGTTGAAATTCTGTTGAAGCTTTTAAAATTCTCTCTAGAATTTTCAAAATCCATGGCCACATGTTTACAATTTCACGTCAAAAAATGGCTAAAATTCCAGTTGAAATTTTTTCAAAGTCCCTGAAAAATTTTCCAATTTTTGTCCCAATTCTTCCCATTCCCATTGAAACTTTTCAAATCCCTCTCAAAATTGTTGAAATTCTCTTGAAGCTTTTAAAATTCTCTCTAGAATTTTCAAAATCCATGGCCACATGTTTACAATTTCACGTCAAAAAATGGCTAAAATTCCAGTTGAAATTTTTTCAAAGTCCCTTAAAAATTTTCCAATTTTTGTCCCAATTCTTCCCATTCCCATTGAAACTTTTCAAATCCCTCTCAAAATTGTGGAAATTCTCTTGAAGCTTTTAAAATTCTCTCTAGAATTTTCAAAATCCACTTCAACATGTTTACAATTTCACGTCAAAAAATGGCTAAAATTCCAGTTGAAATTTTTTCAAAGTCCCTGAAAAATTTTCCAATTTTTGTCCCAATTCTTCCCATTCCCATTGAAACTTTTCAAATCCCTCTCAAAATTGTTGAAATTCTCTTGAAGCTTTTAAAATTCTCTCTAGAATTTTCAAAATCCACTTCAACATGTTACAATTTCACGTCAAAAAATTGCTAAAATTCCAGTTGAAATTTTTTCAAAGTCCCTTAAAAATTTTCCAATTTTTGTCCCAATTCTTCCCATTCCCATTGAAACTTTTCAAATCCCTCTCAAAATTGTTGAAATTCTCTTGAAGCTTTTAAAATTCTCTCTAGAATTTTCAAAATCCACTTCAACATGTTTACAATTTCACGTCAAAAAATGGCTAAAATTCCAGTTGAAATTTTTTCAAAGTCCCTTAAAAATTTTCCAATTTTTGTCCCAATTCTTCCCATTCCCATTGAAACTTTTCAAATCCCTCTCAAAATTGTTGAAATTCTCTTGAAGCTTTTAAAATTCTCTCTAGAATTTTCAAAATCCATGTCCACATGTTTACAATTTCACGTCAAAAAATGGCTAAAATTCCAGTTGAAATTTTTTCAAAGTCCCTTAAAAATTTTCCAATTTTTGTCCCAATTCTTCCCATTCCCATTGAAACTTTTCAAATCCCTCTCAAAATTGTTGAAATTGTTTTGAAGCTTTTAAAATTCTCTCTAGAATTTTCAAAATCCATGGCCACATGTTTACAATTTCACGTCAAAAAATGGCTAAAATTCCAGTTGAAATTTTTTCAAAGTCCCTTAAAAATTTTCCAATTTTTGTCCCAATTCTTCCCATTCCCATTGAAACTTTTCAAATCCCTCTCAAAATTGTTGAAATTCTCTTGAAGCTTTTAAAATTCTCTCTAGAATTTTCAAAATCCACTTCAACATGTTTACAATTTCACGTCAAAAAATGGCTAAAATTCCAGTTGAAATTTTTTCAAAGTCCCTTAAAAATTTTCCAATTTTTGTCCCAAATCTTCCCATTCCCATTGAAACTTTTCAAATCCCTCTCAAAATTGTTGAAATTCTCTTGAAGCTTTTAAAATTCTCTCTAGAATTTTCAAAATCCACTTCAACATGTTTACAATTTCACGTCAAAAAATGGCTAAAATTCCAGTTGAAATTTTTTCAAAGTCCCTGAAAAATTTTCCAATTTTTGTCCCAATTCTTCCCATTCCCATTGAAACTTTTCAAATCCCTCTCAAAATTGTTGAAATTCTCTTGAAGCTTTTAAAATTCTCTCTAGAATTTTCAAAATCCATGTCCACATGTTTACAATTTCACGTCAAAAAATGGCTAAAATTCCAGTTGAAATTTTTTCAAAGTCCCTTAAAAATTTTCCAATTTTTGTCCCAATTCTTCCCATTCCCATTGAAACTTTTCAAATCCCTCTCAAAATTGTTGAAATTCTCTTGAAGCTTTTAAAATTCTCTCTAGAATTTTCAAAATCCATGGCCACATGTTTACAATTTCACGTCAAAAAATGGCTAAAATTCCAGTTGAAATTTTTTCAAAGTCCCTTCAAAATTTTCCAATTTTTGTCCCAGTTCTTCCCATTCCCATTGAAACTTTTCAAATCCCTCTCAAAATTGTTGAAATTCTCTTGAAGCTTTTAAAATTCTCTCTAGAATTTTCAAAATACATGGCCACATGTTTACAATTTCATGTCAAAAAATGGCTAAAATTCCAGTTGAAATTTTTTCAAAGTCCCTTAAAAATTTTCCAATTTTTGTCCCAATTCTTCCCATTCCCATTGAAACTTTTCAAATCCCTCTCAAAATTGTTGAAATTCTCTTGAAGCTTTTAAAATTCTCTCTAGAATTTTCAAAATCCACTTCAACATGTTTACAATTTCACGTCAAAAAATGGCTAAAATTCCAGTTGAAATTTTTTCAAAGTCCCTTAAAAATCTTCCAATTTTTGTCCCAATTCTTCCCATTCCCATTGAAACTTTTCAAATCCCTCTCAAAATTGTTGAAATTCTGTTGAAGCTTTTAAAATTCTCTCTAGAATTTTCAAAATCCATGTCCACATGTTTACAATTTCACGTCAAAAAATGGCTAAAATTCCAGTTGAAATTTTTTCAAAGTCCCTTAAAAATTTTCCAATTTTTGTCCCAATTCTTCCCATTCCCATTGAAACTTTTCAAATCCCTCTCAAAATTGTTGAAATTCTCTTGAAGCTTTTAAAATTCTCTCTAGAATTTTCAAAATCCACTTCAACATGTTTACAATTTCACGTCAAAAAATTGCTAAAATTCCAGTTGAAATTTTTTCAAAGTCCCTTAAAAATTTTCCAATTTTTGTCCCAATTCTTCCCATTCCCATTGAAACTTTTCAAATCCCTCTCAAAATTGTTGAAATTCTCTTGAAGCTTTTAAAATTCTCTCTAAAATTTTCAAAATCCATGTCCACATGTTTACAATTTCACGTCAAAAAATGGCTAAAATTCCAGTTGAAATTTTTTCAAAGTCCCTTAAAAATTTTCCAATTTTTGTCCCAATTCTTCCCATTCCCATTGAAACTTTTCAAATCCCTCTCAAAATTGTTGAAATTCTCTTGAAGCTTTTAAAATTCTCTCTAGAATTTTCAAAATCCATGTCCACATGTTTACAATTTCACGTCAAAAAATGGCTAAAATTCCAGTTGAAATTTTTTCAAAGTCCCTTAAAAATTTTCCAATTTTTGTCCCAATTCTTCCCATTCCCATTGAAACTTTTCAAATCCCTCTCAAAATTGTTGAAATTGTTTTGAAGCTTTTAAAATTCTCTCTAGAATTTTCAAAATCCATGTCCACATGTTTACAATTTCACGTCAAAAAATGGCTAAAATTCCAGTTGAAATTTTTTCAAAGTCCCTTAAAAATTTTCCAATTTTTGTCCCAATTCTTCCCATTCCCATTGAAACTTTTCAAATCCCTCTCAAAATTGTTGAAATTCTCTTGAAGCTTTTAAAATTCTCTCTAGAATTTTCAAAATCCACTTCAACATGTTTACAATTTCACGTCAAAAAATGGCTAAAATTCCAGTTGAAATTTTTTCAAAGTCCCTTAAAAATTTTCCAATTTTTGTCCCAATTCTTCCCATTCCCATTGAAACTTTTCAAATCCCTCTCAAAATTGTTGAAATTCTCTTGAAGCTTTTAAAATTCTCTCTAGAATTTTCAAAATCCACTTCAACATGTTTACAATTTCACGTCAAAAAATGGCTAAAATTCCAGTTGAAATTTTTTCAAAGTCCCTGAAAAATTTTCCAATTTTTGTCCCAATTCTTCCCATTCCCATTGAAACTTTTCAAATCCCTCTCAAAATTGTTGAAATTCTCTTGAAGCTTTTAAAATTCTCTCTAGAATTTTCAAAATCCATGTCCACATGTTTACAATTTCACGTCAAAAAATGGCTAAAATTCCAGTTGAAATTTTTTCAAAGTCCCTTAAAAATTTTCCAATTTTTGTCCCAATTCTTCCCATTCCCATTGAAACTTTTCAAATCCCTCTCAAAATTGTTGAAATTCTCTTGAAGCTTTTAAAATTCTCTCTAGAATTTTCAAATCCATGGCCACATGTTTACAATTTCACGTCAAAAAATGGCTAAAATTCCAGTTGAAATTTTTTCAAAGTCCCTTCAAAATTTTCCAATTTTTGTCCCAGTTCTTCCCATTCCCATTGAAACTTTTCAAATCCCTCTCAAAATTGTTGAAATTCTCTTGAAGCTTTTAAAATTCTCTCTAGAATTTTCAAAATACATGGCCACATGTTTACAATTTCATGTCAAAAAATGGCTAAAATTCCAGTTGAAATTTTTTCAAAGTCCCTTAAAAATTTTCCAATTTTTGTCCCAATTCTTCCCATTCCCATTGAAACTTTTCAAATCCCTCTCCAAATTGTTGAAATTCTCTTGAAGCTTTTAAAATTCTCTCTAGAATTTTCAAAATCCACTTCAACATGTTTACAATTTCATGTCAAAAAATGGCTAAAATTCCAGTTGAAATTTTTTCAAAGTCCCTTAAAAATCTTCCAATTTTTGTCCCAATTCTTCCCATTCCATTGAAACTTTTCAAATCCCTCTCAAAATTGTTGAAATTCTGTTGAAGCTTTTAAAATTCTCTCTAGAATTTTCAAAATCCACTTCAACATGTTTACAATTTCACGTCAAAAAATTGCTAAAATTCCAGTTGAAATTTTTTCAAAGTCCCTTAAAAATTTTCCAATTTTTGTCCCAATTCTTCCCATTCCCATTGAAACTTTTCAAATCCCTCTCAAAATTGTTGAAATTCTCTTGAAGCTTTTAAAATTCTCTCTAAAATTTTCAAAATCCATGTCCACATGTTTACAATTTCACGTCAAAAAATGGCTAAAATTCCAGTTGAAATTTTTTCAAAGTCCCTTAAAAATTTTCCAATTTTTGTCCCAATTCTTCCCATTCCCATTGAAACTTTTCAAATCCCTCTCAAAATTGTTGAAATTCTCTTGAAGCTTTTAAAATTCTCTCTAGAATTTTCAAAATCCATGTCCACATGTTTACAATTTCACGTCAAAAAATGGCTAAAATTCCAGTTGAAATTTTTTCAAAGTCCCTTAAAAATTTTCCAATTTTTGTCCCAATTCTTCCCATTCCCATTGAAACTTTTCAAATCCCTCTCAAAATTGTTGAAATTCTTTTGAAGCTTTTAAAATTCTCTCTAGAATTTTCAAAATCCATGTCCACATGTTTACAATTTCACGTCAAAAAATGGCTAAAATTCCAGTTGAAATTTTTTCAAAGTCCCTTAAAAATTTTCCAATTTTTGTCCCAATTCTTCCCATTCCCATTGAAACTTTTCAAATCCCTCTCAAAATTGTTGAAATTCTCTTGAAGCTTTTAAAATTCTCTCTAGAATTTTCAAAATCCACTTCAACATGTTTACAATTTCACGTCAAAAAATGGCTAAAATTCCAGTTGAAATTTTTTCAAAGTCCCTTAAAAATTTTCCAATTTTTGTCCCAAATCTTCCCATTCCCATTGAAACTTTTCAAATCCCTCTCAAAACTGTTGAAATTCTGTTGAAGCTTTTAAAATTCTCTCTAGAATTTTCAAAATCCATGGCCACATGTTTACAATTTCACGTCAAAAAATGGCTAAAATTCCAGTTGAAATTTTTTCAAAGTCCCTTCAAAATTTTCCAATTTTTGTCCCAATTCTTCCCATTCCCATTGAAACTTTTCAAATCCCTCTCAAAATTGTGGAAATTCTCTTGAAGCTTTTAAAATTCTCTCTAGAATTTTCAAAATCCATGTCCACATGTTTACAATTTCACGTCAAAAAATGGCTAAAATTCCAGTTGAAATTTTTTCAAAGTCCCTTAAAAATTTTCCAATTTTTGTCCCAATTCTTCCCATTCCCATTGAAACTTTTCAAATCCCTCTCAAAACTGTTGAAATTCTGTTGAAGCTTTTAAAATTCTCTCTAGAATTTTCAAAATCCATGGCCACATGTTTACAATTTCACGTCAAAAAATGGCTAAAATTCCAGTTGAAATTTTTTCAAAGTCCCTTCAAAATTTTCCAATTTTTGTCCCAATTCTTCCCATTCCCATTGAAACTTTTCAAATCCCTCTCAAAATTGTTGAAATTCTGTTGAAGCTTTTAAAATTCTCTCTAGAATTTTCAAAATCCATGTCCACATGTTTACAATTTCACGTCAAAAAATGGCTAAAATTCCAGTTGAAATTTTTTCAAAGTCCCTTAAAAATTTTCCAATTTTTGTCCCAATTCTTCCCATTCCCATTGAAACTTTTCAAATCCCTCTCAAAATTGTTGAAATTCTGTTGAAGCTTTTAAAATTCTCTCTAGAATTTTCAAAATCCATGTCCACATGTTTACAATTTCACATAAAAAAATGGCTAAAATTCCAGTTGAAATTTTTTCAAAGTCCCTTAAAAATTTTCCAATTTTTGTCCCAATTCTTCCCATTCCCATTGAAACTTTTCAAATCCCTCTCAAAATTGTTGAAATTCTCTTGAAGCTTTTAAAATTCTCTCTAGAATTTTCAAAAACCACTTCAACATGTTTACAATTTCACGTCAAAAAATGGCTAAAATTCCAGTTGAAATTTTTTCAAAGTCCCTTAAAAATTTTCCAATTTTTGTCCCAATTCTTCCCATTCCCATTGAAACTTTTCAAATCCCTCTCAAAATTGTGGAAATTCTCTTGAAGCTTTTAAAATTCTCTCTAGAATTTTCAAAATCCATGTCCACATGTTTACAATTTCACGTCAAAAAATGGCTAAAATTCCAGTTGAAATTTTTTCAAAGTCCCTTAAAAATTTTCCAATTTTTGTCCCAATTCTTCCCATTCCCATTGAAACTTTTCAAATCCCTCTCAAAACTGTTGAAATTCTGTTGAAGCTTTTAAAATTCTCTCTAGAATTTTCAAAATCCATGTCCACATGTTTACAATTTCACGTCAAAAAATGGCTAAAATTCCAGTTGAAATTTTTTCAAAGTCCCTGAAAAATTTTCCAATTTTTGTCCCAATTCTTCCCATTCCCATTGAAACTTTTCAAATCCCTCTCAAAATTGTTGAAATTCTCTTGAAGCTTTTAAAATTCTCTCTAGAATTTTCAAAATCCATGTCCACATGTTTACAATTTCACGTCAAAAAATGGCTAAAATTCCAGTTGAAATTTTTTCAAAGTCCCTTAAAAATTTTCCAATTTTTGTCCCAATTCTTCCCATTCCCATTGAAACTTTTCAAATCCCTCTCAAAATTGTTGAAATTCTCTTGAAGCTTTTAAAATTCTCTCTAGAATTTTCAAAATCCATGGCCACATGCTTACAATTTCACGTCAAAAAATGGCTAAAATTCCAGTTGAAATTTTTTCAAAGTCCCTTAAAAATTTTCCAATTTTTGTCCCAATTCTTCCCATTCCCATTGAAACTTTTGAAATCCCTCTCAAAATTGTTGAAATTCTGTTGAAGCTTTTAAAATTCTCTCTAGAATTTTCAAAATCCATGTCCACATGTTTACAATTTCACGTCAAAAAATGGCTAAAATTCCAGTTGAAATTTTTTCAAAGTCCCTTAAAAATTTTCCAATTTTTGTCCCAATTCTTCCCATTCCCATTGAAACTTTTCAAATCCCTCTCAAAATTGTTGAAATTCTCTTGAAGCTTTTAAAATTCTCTCTAGAATTTTCAAAATCCATGTCCACATGTTTACAATTTCACGTCAAAAAATGGCTAAAATTCCAGTTGAAATTTTTTCAAAGTCCCTTAAAAATTTTCCAATTTTTGTCCCAATTCTTCCCATTCCCATTGAAACTTTTCAAATCCCTCTCAAAATTGTTGAAATTCTCTTGAAGCTTTTAAAATTCTCTCTAGAATTTTCAAAATCCATGTCCACATGCTTACAATTTCACGTCAAAAAATGGCTAAAATTCCAGTTGAAATTTTTTCAAAGTCCCTTAAAAATTTTCCAATTTTTGTCCCAATTCTTCCCATTCCCATTGAAACTTTTCAAATCCCTCTCAAAATTGTTGAAATTCTCTTGAAGCTTTTAAAATTCTCTCTAGAATTTTCAAAATCCATGTCCACATGTTTACAATTTCACGTCAAAAAATGGCTAAAATTCCAGTTGAAATTTTTTCAAAGTCCCTTAAAAATTTTCCAATTTTTGTCCCAATTCTTCCCATTCCCATTGAAACTTTTCAAATCCCTCTCAAAATTGTTGAAATTCTCTTGAAGCTTTTAAAATTCTCTCTAGAATTTTCAAAATCCATGTCCACATGTTTACAATTTCACGTCAAAAAATGGCTAAAATTCCAGTTGAAATTTTTTCAAAGTCCCTTAAAAATTTTCCAATTTTTGTCCCAATTCTTCCCATTCCCATTGAAACTTTTCAAATCCCTCTCAAAATTGTTGAAATTCTGTTGAAGCTTTTAAAATTCTCTCTAGAATTTTCAAAATCCATGTCCACATGTTTACAATTTCACGTCAAAAAATGGCTAAAATTCCAGTTGAAATTTTTTCAAAGTCCCTTAAAAATTTTCCAATTTTTGTCCCAATTCTTCCCATTCCCATTGAAACTTTTCAAATCCCTCTCAAAATTGTTGAAATTCTCTTGAAGCTTTTAAAATTCTCTCTAGAATTTTCAAAATCCATGTCCACATGTTTACAATTTCACGTCAAAAAATGGCTAAAATTCCAGTTGAAATTTTTTCAAAGTCCCTTAAAAATTTTCCAATTTTTGTCCCAATTCTTCCCATTCCCATTGAAACTTTTCAAATCCCTCTCAAAATTGTTGAAATTCTCTTGAAGCTTTTAAAATTCTCTCTAGAATTTTCAAAATCCATGTCCACATGTTTACAATTTCACGTCAAAAAATGGCTAAAATTCCAGTTGAAATTTTTTCAAAGTCCCTTAAAAATTTTCCAATTTTTGTCCCAATTCTTCCCATTCCCATTGAAACTTTTCAAATCCCTCTCAAAATTGTTGAAATTCTGTTGAAGCTTTTAAAATTCTCTCTAGAATTTTCAAAATCCATGTCCACATGTTTACAATTTCACGTCAAAAAATGGCTAAAATTCCAGTTGAAATTTTTTCGAAGTCCCTTAAAAATTTTCCAATTTTTGTCCCAATTCTTCCCATTCCCATTGAAACTTTTCAAATCCCTCTCAAAATTGTTGAAATTCTCTTGAAGCTTTTAAAATTCTCTCTAGAATTTTCAAAATCCATGGCCACATGTTTACAATTTCACGTCAAAAAATGGCTAAAATTCCAGTTGAAATTTTTTCAAAGTCCCTGAAAAATTTTCCAATTTTTGTCCCAATTCTTCCCATTCCCATTGAAACTTTTCAAATCCCTCTCAAAATTGTTGAAATTCTCTTGAAGCTTTTAAAATTCTCTCTAGAATTTTCAAAATCCATGTCCACATGTTTACAATTTCACGTCAAAAAATGGCTAAAATTCCAGTTGAAATTTTTTCAAAGTCCCTTAAAAATTTTCCAATTTTTGTCCCAATTCTTCCCATTCCCATTGAAACTTTTCAAATCCCTCTCAAAATTGTTGAAATTCTGTTGAAGCTTTTAAAATTCTCTCTAGAATTTTCAAAATCCATGGCCACATGTTTACAATTTCACGTCAAAAAATGGCTAAAATTCCAGTTGAAATTTTTTCAAAGTTTCTGAAAAATTTTCCAATTTTTGTCCCAATTCTTCCCATTCCCATTGAAACTTTTCAAATCCCTCTCAAAATTGTTGAAATTCTGTTGAAGCTTTTAAAATTCTCTCTAGAATTTTCAAAATCCATGTCCACATGTTTACAATTTCACGTCAAAAAATGGCTAAAATTCCAGTTGAAATTTTTTCAAAGTCCCTTAAAAATTTTCCAATTTTTGTCCCAATTCTTCCCATTCCCATTGAAACTTTTCAAATCCCTCTCAAAATTGTTGAAATTCTGTTGAAGCTTTTAAAATTCTCTCTAGAATTTTCAAAATCCATGTCCACATGTTTACAATTTCACGTCAAAAAATGGCTAAAATTCCAGTTGAAATTTTTTCAAAGTCCCTGAAAAATTTTCCAATTTTTGTCCCAATTCTTCCCATTCCCATTGAAACTTTTCAAATCCCTCTCAAAATTGTTGAAATTCTCTTGAAGCTTTTAAAATTCTCTCTAGAATTTTCAAAATCCATGTCCACATGTTTACAATTTCACGTCAAAAAATTGCTAAAATTCCAGTTGAAATTTTTTCAAAGTCCCTTAAAAATTTTCCAACTTTTGTCCCAATTCTTCCCATTCCCATTGAAACTTTTCAAATCCCTCTCAAAATTGTTGAAATTCTCTTGAAGCTTTTAAAATTCTCTCTAGAATTTTCAAAATCCATGTCCACATGTTTACAATTTCACGTCAAAAAATGGCTAAAATTCCAGTTGAAATTTTTTCAAAGTCCCTTAAAAATTTTCCAATTTTTGTCCCAATTCTTCCCATTCCCATTGAAACTTTTCAAATCCCTCTCAAAATTGTTGAAATTCTGTTGAAGCTTTTAAAATTCTCTCTAGAATTTTCAAAATCCATGTCCACATGTTTACAATTTCACGTCAAAAAATGGCTAAAATTCCAGTTGAAATTTTTTCAAAGTCCCTTAAAAATTTTCCAATTTTTGTCCCAATTCTTCCCATTCCCATTGAAACTTTTCAAATCCCTCTCAAAATTGTGGAAATTCTCTTGAAGCTTTTAAAATTCTCTCTAGAATTTTCAAAATCCATGTCCACATGTTTACAATTTCACGTCAAAAAATGGCTAAAATTCCAGTTGAAATTTTTTCAAAGTCCCTTAAAAATTTTCCAATTTTTGTCCCAATTCTTCCCATTCCCATTGAAACTTTTCAAATCCCTCTCAAAACTGTTGAAATTCTGTTGAAGCTTTTAAAATTCTCTCTAGAATTTTCAAAATCCATGTCCACATGTTTACAATTTCACGTCAAAAAATGGCTAAAATTCCAGTTGAAATTTTTTCAAAGTCCCTTAAAAATTTTCCAATTTTTGTCCCAATTCTTCCCATTCCCATTGAAACTTTTCAAATCCCTCTCAAAATTGTTGAAATTCTCTTGAAGCTTTTAAAATTCTCTCTAGAATTTTCAAAATCCATGTCCACATGTTTACAATTTCACGTCAAAAAATGGCTAAAATTCCAGTTGAAATTTTTTCAAAGTCCCTTAAAAATTTTCCAATTTTTGTCCCAATTCTTCCCATTCCCATTGAAACTTTTCAAATCCCTCTCAAAATTGTTGAAATTCTCTTGAAGCTTTTAAAATTCTCTCTAGAATTTTCAAAATCCATGTCCACATGTTTACAATTTCACGTCAAAAAATGGCTAAAATTCCAGTTGAAATTTTTTCAAAGTCCCTTAAAAATTTTCCAATTTTTGTCCCAATTCTTCCCATTCCCATTGAAACTTTTCAAATCCCTCTCAAAATTGTTGAAATTCTCTTGAAGCTTTTAAAATTCTCTCTAGAATTTCCAAAATCCATGTCCACATGTTTACAATTTCACGTCAAAAAATGGCTAAAATTCCAGTTGAAATTTTTTCAAAGTCCCTTAAAAATTTTCCAATTTTTGTCCCAATTCTTCCCATTCCCATTGAAACTTTTCAAATCCCTCTCAAAATTGTTGAAATTCTCTTGAAGCTTTTAAAATTCTCTCTAGAATTTTCAAAATCCATGTCCACATGTTTACAATTTCACGTCAAAAAATGGCTAAAATTCCAGTTGAAATTTTTTCAAAGTCCCTTAAAAATTTTCCAATTTTTGTCCCAATTCTTCCCATTCCCATTGAAACTTTTCAAATCCCTCTCCAAATTGTTGAAATTCTCTTGAAGCTTTTAAAATTCTCTCTAGAATTTTCAAAATCCATGGCCACATGTTTACAATTTCACGTCAAAAAATGGCTAAAATTCCAGTTGAAATTTTTTCAAAGTCCCTTAAAAATTTTCCAATTTTTGTCCCAATTCTTCCCATTCCCATTGAAACTTTTCAAATCCCTCTCAAAATTGTTGAAATTCTCTTGAAGCTTTTAAAATTCTCTCTAGAATTTTCAAAATCCATGTCCACATGTTTACAATTTCACGTCAAAAAATGGCTAAAATTCCAGTTGAAATTTTTTCAAAGTCCCTGAAAAATTTTCCAATTTTTGTCCCAATTCTTCCCATTCCCATTGAAACTTTTCAAATCCCTCTCAAAATTGTTGAAATTCTCTTGAAGCTTTTAAAATTCTCTCTAGAATTTTCAAAATCCATGTCCACATGTTTACAATTTCACGTCAAAAAATGGCTAAAATTCCAGTTGAAATTTTTTCAAAGTCCCTGAAAAATTTTCCAATTTTTGTCCCAATTCTTCCCATTCCCATTGAAACTTTTCAAATCCCTCTCAAAATTGTTGAAATTCTCTTGAAGCTTTTAAAATTCTCTCTAGAATTTTCAAAATCCATGTCCACATGTTTACAATTTCACGTCAAAAAATGGCTAAAATTCCAGTTGAAATTTTTTCAAAGTCCCTTAAAAATTTTCCAATTTTTGTCCCAATTCTTCCCATTCCCATTGAAACTTTTCAAATCCCTCTCAAAATTGTTGAAATTCTCTTGAAGCTTTTAAAATTCTCTCTAGAATTTTCAAAATCCATGGCCACATGTTTACAATTTCACGTCAAAAAATGGCTAAAATTCCAGTTGAAATTTTTTCAAAGTCCCTTAAAAATTTTCCAATTTTTGTCCCAATTCTTCCCATTCCCATTGAAACTTTTCAAATCCCTCTCAAAATTGTTGAAATTCTCTTGAAGCTTTTAAAATTCTCTCTAGAATTTTCAAAATCCATGTCCACATGTTTACAATTTCACGTCAAAAAATGGCTAAAATTCCAGTTGAAATTTTTTCAAAGTCCCTTAAAAATTTTCCAACTTTTGTCCCAATTCTTCCCATTCCCATTGAAACTTTTCAAATCCCTCTCAAAATTGTAGAAATTCTGTTGAAGCTTTTAAAATTCTCTCTAGAATTTGCAAAATCCATGGCCACATGCTTACAATTTCACGTCAAAAAATGGCTAAAATTCCAGTTGAAATTTTTTCAAAGTCCCTGAAAAATTTTCCAATTTTTGTCCCAATTCTTCCCATTCCCATTGAAACTTTTCAAATCCCTCTCAAAATTGTTGAAATTCTCTTGAAGCTTTTAAAATTCTCTCTAGAATTTTCAAAATCCATGTCCACATGTTTACAATTTCACGTCAAAAAATGGCTAAAATTCCAGTTGAAATTTTTTCAAAGTCCCTGAAAAATTTTCCAATTTTTGTCCCAATTCTTCCCATTCCCATTGAAACTTTTCAAATCCCTCTCAAAATTGTTGAAATTCTCTTGAAGCTTTTAAAATTCTCTCTAGAATTTTCAAAATCCATGTCCACATGTTTACAATTTCACGTCAAAAAATGGCTAAAATTCCAGTTGAAATTTTTTCAAAGTCCCTTAAAAATTTTCCAATTTTTGTCCCAATTCTTCCCATTCCCATTGAAACTTTTCAAATCCCTCTCAAAATTGTTGAAATTCTCTTGAAGCTTTTAAAATTCTCTCTAGAATTTTCAAAATCCATGGCCACATGTTTACAATTTCACGTCAAAAAATGGCTAAAATTCCAGTTGAAATTTTTTCAAAGTCCCTTAAAAATTTTCCAATTTTTGTCCCAATTCTTCCCATTCCCATTGAAACTTTTCAAATCCCTCTCAAAATTGTTGAAATTCTCTTGAAGCTTTTAAAATTCTCTCTAGAATTTTCAAAATCCATGTCCACATGTTTACAATTTCACGTCAAAAAATGGCTAAAATTCCAGTTGAAATTTTTTCAAAGTCCCTTAAAAATTTTCCAACTTTTGTCCCAATTCTTCCCATTCCCATTGAAACTTTTCAAATCCCTCTCAAAATTGTAGAAATTCTGTTGAAGCTTTTAAAATTCTCTCTAGAATTTGCAAAATCCATGGCCACATGCTTACAATTTCACGTCAAAAAATGGCTAAAATTCCAGTTGAAATTTTTTCAAAGTCCCTGAAAAATTTTCCAATTTTTGTCCCAATTCTTCCCATTCCCATTGAAACTTTTCAAATCCCTCTCAAAATTGTTGAAATTCTCTTGAAGCTTTTAAAATTCTCTCTAGAATTTTCAAAATCCATGGCCACATGTTTACAATTTCACGTCAAAAAATGGCTAAAATTCCAGTTGAAATTTTTTCAAAGTCCCTGAAAAATTTTCCAATTTTTGTCCCAATTCTTCCCATTCCCATTGAAACTTTTCAAATCCCTCTCAAAATTGTTGAAATTCTCTTGAAGCTTTTAAAATTCTCTCTAGAATTTTCAAAATCCATGGCCACATGTTTACAATTTCACGTCAAAAAATGGCTAAAATTCCAGTTGAAATTTTTTCAAAGTCCCTTCAAAATTTTCCAATTTTTGTCCCAATTCTTCCCATTCCCATTGAAACTTTTCAAATCCCTCTCAAAATTGTTGAAATTCTCTTGAAGCTTTTAAAATTCTCTCTAGAATTTTCAAAATCCATGTCCACATGTTTACAATTTCACGTCAAAAAATGGCTAAAATTCCAGTTGAAATTTTTTCAAAGTCCCTGAAAAATTTTCCAATTTTTGTCCCAATTCTTCCCATTCCCATTGAAACTTTTCAAATCCCTCTCAAAATTGTTGAAATTCTCTTGAAGCTTTTAAAATTCTCTCTAGAATTTTCAAAATCCATGTCCACATGTTTACAATTTCACGTCAAAAAATGGCTAAAATTCCAGTTGAAATTTTTTCAAAGTCCCTGAAAAATTTTCCAATTTTTGTCCCAATTCTTCCCATTCCCATTGAAACTTTTCAAATCCCTCTCAAAATTGTTGAAATTCTCTTGAAGCTTTTAAAATTCTCTCTAGAATTTTCAAAATCCATGGCCACATGTTTACAATTTCACGTCAAAAAATGGCTAAAATTCCAGTTGAAATTTTTTCAAAGTCCCTTAAAAATTTTCCAATTTTTGTCCCAATTCTTCCCATTCCCATTGAAACTTTTCAAATCCCTCTCAAAATTGTTGAAATTCTCTTGAAGCTTTTAAAATTCTCTCTAGAATTTTCAAAATCCATGTCCACATGTTTACAATTTCACGTCAAAAAATGGCTAAAATTCCAGTTGAAATTTTTTCAAAGTCCCTTAAAAATTTTCCAACTTTTGTCCCAATTCTTCCCATTCCCATTGAAACTTTTCAAATCCCTCTCAAAATTGTAGAAATTCTGTTGAAGCTTTTAAAATTCTCTCTAGAATTTGCAAAATCCATGGCCACATGCTTACAATTTCACGTCAAAAAATGGCTAAAATTCCAGTTGAAATTTTTTCAAAGTCCCTGAAAAATTTTCCAATTTTTGTCCCAATTCTTCCCATTCCCATTGAAACTTTTCAAATCCCTCTCAAAATTGTTGAAATTCTGTTGAAGCTTTTAAAATTCTCTCTAGAATTTTCAAAATCCATGTCCACATGTTTACAATTTCACGTCAAAAAATGGCTAAAATTCCAGTTGAAATTTTTTCAAAGTCCCTGAAAAATTTTCCAATTTTTGTCCCAATTCTTCCCATTCCCATTGAAACTTTTCAAATCCCTCTCAAAATTGTTGAAATTCTCTTGAAGCTTTTAAAATTCTCTCTAGAATTTTCAAAATCCATGGCCACATGTTTACAATTTCACGTCAAAAAATGGCTAAAATTCCAGTTGAAATTTTTTCAAAGTCCCTTAAAAATTTTCCAATTTTTGTCCCAATTCTTCCCATTCCCATTGAAACTTTTCAAATCCCTCTCAAAATTGTTGAAATTCTCTTGAAGCTTTTAAAATTCTCTCTAGAATTTGCAAAATCCATGGCCACATGCTTACAATTTCACGTCAAAAAATGGCTAAAATTCCAGTTGAAATTTTTTCAAAGTCCCTTAAAAATTTTCCAATTTTTGTCCCAATTCTTCCCATTCCCATTGAAACTTTTCAAATCCCTCTCAAAATTGTTGAAATTCTCTTGAAGCTTTTAAAATTCTCTCTAGAATTTTCAAAATCCATGTCCACATGTTTACAATTTCACGTCAAAAAATGGCTAAAATTCCAGTTGAAATTTTTTCAAAGTCCCTTAAAAATTTTCCAATTTTTGTCCCAATTCTTCCCATTCCCATTGAAACTTTTCAAATCCCTCTCAAAATTGTAGAAATTCTGTTGAAGCTTTTAAAATTCTCTCTAGAATTTGCAAAATCCATGGCCACATGCTTACAATTTCACGTCAAAAAATGGCTAAAATTCCAGTTGAAATTTTTTCAAAGTCCCTGAAAAATTTTCCAATTTTTGTCCCAATTCTTCCCATTCCCATTGAAACTTTTCAAATCCCTCTCAAAATTGTTGAAATTCTCTTGAAGCTTTTAAAATTCTCTCTAGAATTTTCAAAATCCATGTCCACATGTTTACAATTTCACGTCAAAAAATGGCTAAAATTCCAGTTGAAATTTTTTCAAAGTCCCTGAAAAATTTTCCAATTTTTGTCCCAATTCTTCCCATTCCCATTGAAACTTTTCAAATCCCTCTCAAAATTGTTGAAATTCTCTTGAAGCTTTTAAAATTCTCTCTAGAATTTTCAAAATCCATGTCCACATGTTTACAATTTAACGTCAAAAAATGGCTAAAATTCCAGTTGAAATTTTTTCAAAGTCCCTTAAAAATTTTCCAATTTTTGTCCCAATTCTTCCCATTCCCATTGAAACTTTTCAAATCCCTCTCAAAATTGTTGAAATTCTCTTGAAGCTTTTAAAATTCTCTCTAGAATTTTCAAAATCCATGTCCACATGTTTACAATTTCACGTCAAAAAATGGCTAAAATTCCAGTTGAAATTTTTTCAAAGTCCCTTAAAAATTTTCCAATTTTTGTCCCAATTCTTCCCATTCCCATTGAAACTTTTCAAATCCCTCTCCAAATTGTTGAAATTCTCTTGAAGCTTTTAAAATTCTCTCTAGAATTTTCAAAATCCATGGCCACATGTTTACAATTTCACGTCAAAAAATGGCTAAAATTCCAGTTGAAATTTTTTCAAAGTCCCTTAAAAATTTTCCAATTTTTGTCCCAATTCTTCCCATTCCCATTGAAACTTTTCAAATCCCTCTCAAAATTGTGGAAATTCTCTTGAAGCTTTTAAAATTCTCTCTAGAATTTTCAAAATCCATGTCCACATGTTTACAATTTCACGTCAAAAAATGGCTAAAATTCCAGTTGAAATTTTTTCAAAGTCCCTGAAAAATTTTCCAATTTTTGTCCCAATTCTTCCCATTCCCATTGAAACTTTTCAAATCCCTCTCAAAATTGTTGAAATTCTCTTGAAGCTTTTAAAATTCTCTCTAGAATTTTCAAAATCCATGTCCACATGTTTACAATTTCACGTCAAAAAATGGCTAAAATTCCAGTTGAAATTTTTTCAAAGTCCCTGAAAAATTTTCCAATTTTTGTCCCAATTCTTCCCATTCCCATTGAAACTTTTCAAATCCCTCTCAAAATTGTTGAAATTCTCTTGAAGCTTTTAAATTCTCTCTAGAATTTTCAAAATCCATGTCCACATGTTTACAATTTCACGTCAAAAAATGGCTAAAATTCCAGTTGAAATTTTTTCAAAGTCCCTTAAAAATTTTCCAATTTTTGTCCCAATTCTTCCCATTCCCATTGAAACTTTTCAAATCCCTCTCAAAATTGTTGAAATTCTCTTGAAGCTTTTAAAATTCTCTCTAGAATTTTCAAAATCCATGGCCACATGTTTACAATTTCACGTCAAAAAATGGCTAAAATTCCAGTTGAAATTTTTTCAAAGTCCCTTAAAAATTTTCCAATTTTTGTCCCAATTCTTCCCATTCCCATTGAAACTTTTCAAATCCCTCTCAAAATTGTTGAAATTCTCTTGAAGCTTTTAAAATTCTCTCTAGAATTTTCAAAATCCATGTCCACATGTTTACAATTTCACGTCAAAAAATGGCTAAAATTCCAGTTGAAATTTTTTCAAAGTCCCTTAAAAATTTTCCAACTTTTGTCCCAATTCTTCCCATTCCCATTGAAACTTTTCAAATCCCTCTCAAAATTGTAGAAATTCTGTTGAAGCTTTTAAAATTCTCTCTAGAATTTGCAAAATCCATGGCCACATGCTTACAATTTCACGTCAAAAAATGGCTAAAATTCCAGTTGAAATTTTTTCAAAGTCCCTGAAAAATTTTCCAATTTTTGTCCCAATTCTTCCCATTCCCATTGAAACTTTTCAAATCCCTCTCAAAATTGTTGAAATTCTCTTGAAGCTTTTAAAATTCTCTCTAGAATTTTCAAAATCCATGGCCACATGTTTACAATTTCACGTCAAAAAATGGCTAAAATTCCAGTTGAAATTTTTTCAAAGTCCCTGAAAAATTTTCCAATTTTTGTCCCAATTCTTCCCATTCCCATTGAAACTTTTCAAATCCCTCTCAAAATTGTTGAAATTCTCTTGAAGCTTTTAAAATTCTCTCTAGAATTTTCAAAATCCATGGCCACATGTTTACAATTTCACGTCAAAAAATGGCTAAAATTCCAGTTGAAATTTTTTCAAAGTCCCTTCAAAATTTTCCAATTTTTGTCCCAATTCTTCCCATTCCCATTGAAACTTTTCAAATCCCTCTCAAAATTGTTGAAATTCTCTTGAAGCTTTTAAAATTCTCTCTAGAATTTTCAAAATCCATGTCCACATGTTTACAATTTCACGTCAAAAAATGGCTAAAATTCCAGTTGAAATTTTTTCAAAGTCCCTGAAAAATTTTCCAATTTTTGTCCCAATTCTTCCCATTCCCATTGAAACTTTTCAAATCCCTCTCAAAATTGTTGAAATTCTCTTGAAGCTTTTAAAATTCTCTCTAGAATTTTCAAAATCCATGTCCACATGTTTACAATTTCACGTCAAAAAATGGCTAAAATTCCAGTTGAAATTTTTTCAAAGTCCCTGAAAAATTTTCCAATTTTTGTCCCAATTCTTCCCATTCCCATTGAAACTTTTCAAATCCCTCTCAAAATTGTTGAAATTCTCTTGAAGCTTTTAAAATTCTCTCTAGAATTTTCAAAATCCATGGCCACATGTTTACAATTTCACGTCAAAAAATGGCTAAAATTCCAGTTGAAATTTTTTCAAAGTCCCTTAAAAATTTTCCAATTTTTGTCCCAATTCTTCCCATTCCCATTGAAACTTTTCAAATCCCTCTCAAAATTGTTGAAATTCTCTTGAAGCTTTTAAAATTCTCTCTAGAATTTTCAAAATCCATGTCCACATGTTTACAATTTCACGTCAAAAAATGGCTAAAATTCCAGTTGAAATTTTTTCAAAGTCCCTTAAAAAATTTTCCAACTTTTGTCCCAATTCTTCCCATTCCCATTGAAACTTTTCAAATCCCTCTCAAAATTGTAGAAATTCTGTTGAAGCTTTTAAAATTCTCTCTAGAATTTGCAAAATCCATGGCCACATGCTTACAATTTCACGTCAAAAAATGGCTAAAATTCCAGTTGAAATTTTTTCAAAGTCCCTGAAAAATTTTCCAATTTTTGTCCCAATTCTTCCCATTCCCATTGAAACTTTTCAAATCCCTCTCAAAATTGTTGAAATTCTGTTGAAGCTTTTAAAATTCTCTCTAGAATTTTCAAAATCCATGTCCACATGTTTACAATTTCACGTCAAAAAATGGCTAAAATTCCAGTTGAAATTTTTTCAAAGTCCCTGAAAAATTTTCCAATTTTTGTCCCAATTCTTCCCATTCCCATTGAAACTTTTCAAATCCCTCTCAAAATTGTTGAAATTCTCTTGAAGCTTTTAAAATTCTCTCTAGAATTTTCAAAATCCATGGCCACATGTTTACAATTTCACGTCAAAAAATGGCTAAAATTCCAGTTGAAATTTTTTCAAAGTCCCTTAAAAATTTTCCAATTTTTGTCCCAATTCTTCCCATTCCCATTGAAACTTTTCAAATCCCTCTCAAAATTGTTGAAATTCTCTTGAAGCTTTTAAAATTCTCTCTAGAATTTGCAAAATCCATGGCCACATGCTTACAATTTCACGTCAAAAAATGGCTAAAATTCCAGTTGAAATTTTTTCAAAGTCCCTTAAAAATTTTCCAATTTTTGTCCCAATTCTTCCCATTCCCATTGAAACTTTTCAAATCCCTCTCAAAATTGTTGAAATTCTCTTGAAGCTTTTAAAATTCTCTCTAGAATTTTCAAAATCCATGTCCACATGTTTACAATTTCACGTCAAAAAATGGCTAAAATTCCAGTTGAAATTTTTTCAAAGTCCCTTAAAAATTTTCCAATTTTTGTCCCAATTCTTCCCATTCCCATTGAAACTTTTCAAATCCCTCTCAAAATTGTAGAAATTCTGTTGAAGCTTTTAAAATTCTCTCTAGAATTTGCAAAATCCATGGCCACATGCTTACAATTTCACGTCAAAAAATGGCTAAAATTCCAGTTGAAATTTTTTCAAAGTCCCTGAAAAATTTTCCAATTTTTGTCCCAATTCTTCCCATTCCCATTGAAACTTTTCAAATCCCTCTCAAAATTGTTGAAATTCTCTTGAAGCTTTTAAAATTCTCTCTAGAATTTTCAAAATCCATGTCCACATGTTTACAATTTCACGTCAAAAAATGGCTAAAATTCCAGTTGAAATTTTTTCAAAGTCCCTGAAAAATTTTCCAATTTTTGTCCCAATTCTTCCCATTCCCATTGAAACTTTTCAAATCCCTCTCAAAATTGTTGAAATTCTCTTGAAGCTTTTAAAATTCTCTCTAGAATTTTCAAAATCCATGTCCACATGTTTACAATTTAACGTCAAAAAATGGCTAAAATTCCAGTTGAAATTTTTTCAAAGTCCCTTAAAAATTTTCCAATTTTTGTCCCAATTCTTCCCATTCCCATTGAAACTTTTCAAATCCCTCTCAAAATTGTTGAAATTCTCTTGAAGCTTTTAAAATTCTCTCTAGAATTTTCAAAATCCATGTCCACATGTTTACAATTTCACATAAAAAAATGGCTAAAATTCCAGTTGAAATTTTTTCAAAGTCCCTTAAAAATTTTCCAATTTTTGTCCCAATTCTTCCCATTCCCATTGAAACTTTTCAAATCCCTCTCAAAATTGTTGAAATTCTCTTGAAGCTTTTAAAATTCTCTCTAGAATTTTCAAAATCCATGTCCACATGTTTACAATTTCACGTCAAAAAATGGCTAAAATTCCAGTTGAAATTTTTTCAAAGTCCCTGAAAAATTTTCCAATTTTTGTCCCAATTCTTCCCATTCCCATTGAAACTTTTCAAATCCCTCTCAAAATTGTTGAAATTCTGTTGAAGCTTTTAAAATTCTCTCTAGAATTTTCAAAATCCATGGCCACATGTTTACAATTTCACGTCAAAAAATGGCTAAAATTCCAGTTGAAATTTTTTCAAAGTCCCTTAAAAATTTTCCAATTTTTGTCCCAATTCTTCCCATTCCCATTGAAACTTTTCAAATCCCTCTCAAAATTGTTGAAATTCTCTTGAAGCTTTTAAAATTCTCTCTAGAATTTTCAAAATCCATGGCCACATGTTTACAATTTCACGTCAAAAAATGGCTAAAATTCCAGTTGAAATTTTTTCAAAGTCCCTTAAAAATTTTCCAATTTTTGTCCCAATTCTTCCCATTCCCATTGAAACTTTTCAAATCCCTCTCAAAATTGTTGAAATTCTCTTGAAGCTTTTAAAATTCTCTCTAGAATTTGCAAAATCCATGGCCACATGCTTACAATTTCACGTCAAAAAATGGCTAAAATTCCAGTTGAAATTTTTTCAAAGTCCCTGAAAAATTTTCCAATTTTTGTCCCAATTCTTCCCATTCCCATTGAAACTTTTCAAATCCCTCTCAAAATTGTTGAAATTCTCTTGAAGCTTTTAAAATTCTCTCTAGAATTTTCAAAATCCATGTCCACATGTTTACAATTTCACGTCAAAAAATGGCTAAAATTCCAGTTGAAATTTTTTCAAAGTCCCTGAAAAATTTTCCAATTTTTGTCCCAATTCTTCCCATTCCCATTGAAACTTTTCAAATCCCTCTCAAAATTGTTGAAATTCTCTTGAAGCTTTTAAAATTCTCTCTAGAATTTTCAAAATCCATGTCCACATGTTTACAATTTCACGTCAAAAAATGGCTAAAATTCCAGTTGAAATTTTTTCAAAGTCCCTTAAAAATTTTCCAATTTTTGTCCCAATTCTTCCCATTCCCATTGAAACTTTTCAAATCCCTCTCAAAATTGTTGAAATTCTCTTGAAGCTTTTAAAATTCTCTCTAGAATTTTCAAAATCCATGGCCACATGTTTACAATTTCACGTCAAAAAATGGCTAAAATTCCAGTTGAAATTTTTTCAAAGTCCCTTAAAAATTTTCCAATTTTTGTCCCAATTCTTCCCATTCCCATTGAAACTTTTCAAATCCCTCTCAAAATTGTTGAAATTCTCTTGAAGCTTTTAAAATTCTCTCTAGAATTTTCAAAATCCATGTCCACATGTTTACAATTTCACATAAAAAAATGGCTAAAATTCCAGTTGAAATTTTTTCAAAGTCCCTTAAAAATTTTCCAATTTTTGTCCCAATTCTTCCCATTCCCATTGAAACTTTTCAAATCCCTCTCAAAATTGTTGAAATTCTCTTGAAGCTTTTAAAATTCTCTCTAGAATTTTCAAAATCCATGTCCACATGTTTACAATTTCACGTCAAAAAATGGCTAAAATTCCAGTTGAAATTTTTTCAAAGTCCCTTAAAAATTTTCCAACTTTTGTCCCAATTCTTCCCATTCCCATTGAAACTTTTCAAATCCCTCTCAAAATTGTTGAAATTCTGTTGAAGCTTTTAAAATTCTCTCTAGAATTTTCAAAATCCATGTCCACATGTTTACAATTTCACGTCAAAAAATGGCTAAAATTCCAGTTGAAATTTTTTCAAAGTCCCTTAAAAATTTTCCGATTTTTGTCCCAATTCTTCCCATTCCCATTGAAACTTTTCAAATCCCTCTCAAAATTGTTGAAATTCTGTTGAAGCTTTTAAAATTCTCTCTAGAATTTTCAAAATCCATGTCCACATGTTTACAATTTCACGTCAAAAAATGGCTAAAATTCCAGTTGAAATTTTTTCAAAGTCCCTGAAAAATTTTCCAATTTTTGTCCCAGTTCTTCCCATTCCCATTGAAACTTTTCAAATCCCTCTCAAAATTGTGGAAATTCTGTTGAAGCTTTTAAAATTCTCTCTAGAATTTTCAAAATCCATGTCCACATGTTTACAATTTCACATAAAAAAATGGCTAAAATTCCAGTTGAAATTTTTTCAAAGTCCCTTAAAAATTTTCCAATTTTTGTCCCAATTCTTCCCATTCCCATTGAAACTTTTCAAATCCCTCTCAAAACTGTTGAAATTCTGTTGAAGCTTTTAAAATTCTCTCTAGAATTTTCAAAATCCATGTCCACATGTTTACAATTTCACGTCAAAAAATGGCTAAAATTCCAGTTGAAATTTTTTCAAAGTCCCTTAAAAATTTTCCAATTTTTGTCCCAATTCTTCCCATTCCCATTGAAACTTTTCAAATCCCTCTCAAAATTGTTGAAATTCTCTTGAAGCTTTTAAAATTCTCTCTAGAATTTTCAAAATCCATGTCCACATGTTTACAATTTCACGTCAAAAAATGGCTAAAATTCCAGTTGAAATTTTTTCAAAGTCCCTTAAAAATTTTCCAATTTTTGTCCCAATTCTTCCCATTCCCATTGAAACTTTTCAAATCCCTCTCAAAATTGTTGAAATTCTGTTGAAGCTTTTAAAATTCTCTCTAGAATTTTCAAAATCCATGTCCACATGTTTACAATTTCACGTCAAAAAATGGCTAAAATTCCAGTTGAAATTTTTTCAAAGTCCCTTAAAAATTTTCCAATTTTTGTCCCAATTCTTCCCATTCCCATTGAAACTTTTCAAATCCCTCTCAAAATTGTTGAAATTCTCTTGAAGCTTTTAAAATTCTCTCTAGAATTTTCAAAATCCATGGCCACATGCTTACAATTTCACGTCAAAAAATGGCTAAAATTCCAGTTGAAATTTTTTCAAAGTCCCTTAAAAATTTTCCAATTTTTGTCCCAATTCTTCCCATTCCCATTGAAACTTTTCAAATCCCTCTCAAAATTGTTGAAATTCTCTTGAAGCTTTTAAAATTCTCTCTAGAATTTTCAAAATCCATGGCCACATGTTTACAATTTCACGTCAAAAAATGGCTAAAATTCCAGTTGAAATTTTTTCAAAGTCCCTTAAAAATTTTCCAATTTTTGTCCCAATTCTTCCCATTCCCATTGAAACTTTTCAAATCCCTCTCAAAATTGTTGAAATTCTCTTGAAGCTTTTAAAATTCTCTCTAGAATTTTCAAAATCCATGTCCACATGTTTACAATTTCACGTCAAAAAATGGCTAAAATTCCAGTTGAAATTTTTTCAAAGTCCCTTAAAAATTTTCCAATTTTTGTCCCAATTCTTCCCATTCCCATTGAAACTTTTCAAATCCCTCTCAAAATTGTTGAAATTCTCTTGAAGCTTTTAAAATTCTCTCTAGAATTTTCAAAATCCATGGCCACATGTTTACAATTTCACGTCAAAAAATGGCTAAAATTCCAGTTGAAATTTTTTCAAAGTCCCTGAAAAATTTTCCAATTTTTGTCCCAATTCTTCCCATTCCCATTGAAACTTTTCAAATCCCTCTCAAAATTGTTGAAATTCTCTTGAAGCTTTTAAAATTCTCTCTAGAATTTTCAAAATCCATGGCCACATGTTTACAATTTCACGTCAAAAAATGGCTAAAATTCCAGTTGAAATTTTTTCAAAGTCCCTTCAAAATTTTCCAATTTTTGTCCCAATTCTTCCCATTCCCATTGAAACTTTTCAAATCCCTCTCAAAATTGTTGAAATTCTCTTGAAGCTTTTAAAATTCTCTCTAGAATTTTCAAAATCCATGTCCACATGTTTACAATTTCACGTCAAAAAATGGCTAAAATTCCAGTTGAAATTTTTTCAAAGTCCCTTAAAAATTTTCCAACTTTTGTCCCAATTCTTCCCATTCCCATTGAAACTTTTCAAATCCCTCTCAAAATTGTTGAAATTCTCTTGAAGCTTTTAAAATTCTCTCTAGAATTTTCAAAATCCATGTCCACATGTTTACAATTTCACATAAAAAAATGGCTAAAATTCCAGTTGAAATTTTTTCAAAGTCCCTGAAAAATTTTCCAATTTTTGTCCCAATTCTTCCCATTCCCATTGAAACTTTTCAAATCCCTCTCAAAATTGTTGAAATTCTGTTGAAGCTTTTAAAATTCTCTCTAGAATTTTCAAAATCCATGGCCACATGTTTACAATTTCACGTCAAAAAATGGCTAAAATTCCAGTTGAAATTTTTTCAAAGTCCCTTAAAAATTTTCCAATTTTTGTCCCAATTCTTCCCATTCCCATTGAAACTTTTCAAATCCCTCTCAAAATTGTTGAAATTCTCTTGAAGCTTTTAAAATTCTCTCTAGAATTTTCAAAATCCATGTCCACATGTTTACAATTTCACGTCAAAAAATGGCTAAAATTCCAGTTGAAATTTTTTCAAAGTCCCTTAAAAATTTTCCAATTTTTGTCCCAATTCTTCCCATTCCCATTGAAACTTTTCAAATCCCTCTCAAAACTGTTGAAATTCTGTTGAAGCTTTTAAAATTCTCTCTAGAATTTTCAAAATCCATGTCCACATGTTTACAATTTCACGTCAAAAAATGGCTAAAATTCCAGTTGAAATTTTTTCAAAGTCCCTTAAAAATTTTCCAATTTTTGTCCCAATTCTTCCCATTCCCATTGAAACTTTTCAAATCCCTCTCAAAATTGTTGAAATTCTCTTGAAGCTTTTAAAATTCTCTCTAGAATTTTCAAAATCCATGTCCACATGTTTACAATTTCACGTCAAAAAATGGCTAAAATTCCAGTTGAAATTTTTTCAAAGTCCCTTAAAAATTTTCCAATTTTTGTCCCAATTCTTCCCATTCCCATTGAAACTTTTCAAATCCCTCTCAAAATTGTTGAAATTCTGTTGAAGCTTTTAAAATTCTCTCTAGAATTTCCAAAATCCACGTCCACATGTTTACAATTTCACGTCAAAAAATTGCTAAAATTCCAGTTGAAATTTTTTCAAAGTCCCTTAAAAATTTTCCAATTTTTGTCCCAATTCTTCCCATTCCCATTGAAACTTTTCAAATTCCTCTCAAAATTGTTGAAATTCTCTTGAAGCTTTTAAAATTCTCTCTAGAATTTTCAAAATCCATGTCCACATGTTTACAATTTCACGTCAAAAAATGGCTAAAATTCCAGTTGAAATTTTTTCAAAGTCCCTTAAAAATTTTCCAATTTTTGTCCCAATTCTTCCCATTCCCATTGAAACTTTTCAAATCCCTCTCAAAATTGTTGAAATTCTCTTGAAGCTTTTAAAATTCTCTCTAGAATTTTCAAAATCCATGGCCACATGTTTACAATTTCACGTCAAAAAATTGCTAAAATTCCAGTTGAAATTTTTTCAAAGTCCCTGAAAAATTTTCCAATTTTTGTCCCAATTCTTCCCATTCCCATTGAAACTTTTCAAATCCCTCTCAAAATTGTTGAAATTCTGTTGAAGCTTTTAAAATTCTCTCTAGAATTTTCAAAATCCATGTCCACATGTTTACAATTTCACGTCAAAAAATTGCTAAAATTCCAGTTGAAATTTTTTCAAAGTCCCTTAAAAATTTTCCAATTTTTGTCCCAATTCTTCCCATTTCCGTTGAAACTTTTCAAATCCCTCTCAAAATTGTTGAAATTCTCTTGAAGCTTTTAAAATTCTCTCTAGAATTTTCAAAATCCATGTCCACATGTTTACAATTTCACGTAAAAAAATGGCTAAAATTCCAGTTGAAATTTTTTCAAAGTCCCTTAAAAATTTTCCAATTTTTGTCCCAATTCTTCCCATTCCCATTGAAACTTTTCAAATCCCTCTCAAATTTGTTGAAATTCTGTTGAAGCTTTTAAAATTCTCTCTAGAATTTTCAAAATCCATGTCCACATGTTTACAATTTCACGTCAAAAAATGGCTAAAATTCCAGTTGAAATTTTTTCAAAGTCCCTTAAAAATTTTCCAATTTTTGTCCCAATTCTTCCCATTC
>NW_028116145.1:0-129775 GCF_964273445.1 Streptopelia decaocto
TGTGACTCAACCTTTGCTGTCAACTATAGCCTGTTATCCTTAGTCCCCGTAGTTAGTGTTTATTCTTCAATCCATTTTATAAATAAAGTAGCTGAGAGACATATTCAACACACTGTGCTAGAGCTGAAGATAAACTATGGGTGGTTTGTACAATAGATTTATCTCATGGCCATCAACATACTACTTTGATAGCAAAGGTACCAGATCAGTAGGTGCTTTGTACCCATGGTAACATAATTCCACCTCTTACCCTCTGCTGCATGAAGCTGCACTCTGCTAAGAATGTTATTCTGCAGATTTCTACAGAAATTATCCTAAATGCCAGAGTTGTGCTCTCCTTGCATTGATAAGAAATAATTTAATTCTACCATTAACAGGACAAATAGCAAGCCATGAGATGTTGTTCCTTTAAGAATTAAATGTGAACAACTACGAAGGTGCTTTTCAAGAATGCAGAAGACTAAGGAGAAGAGACTTGGAAACTACGAATGTGAGTCATGCCAGTGAAACATCAAGATGTTTTGTGCTTGCTTGTTACATTTGGTCTATGGCACATTTTAACACCTGTGTATGCAACTCTACTAATTTTGTACTAATTGTGTTCATATTTCTGATTTCCAGTTGCAGAAACTGCAGTTTGTTGATTAGAATCATGACATAAGTCTCTGGATTTTTTTATAAGTGGAAGAGAGTTCTTCAGTAGCGTTACAGATGCAGAAAAGCAGTGTTATATCAATCAGTCTCAGCTTCCCTGATGCGTAGGTAATAAGGAATACCTTATGTATCAGGGATTCACAGATGAAAAGCCAGATGTGCCAGAAGGTCATATATGTACAGATCAAGCCTTGAGGTGGGAGAGGGAAAATGTACCAGGCTTAGATTAAAAACATATGACAGAAGATAGTGAAGAGCCAGGCACCTGTCCAGAAATCCTGTTCCGATAGCCTCTTCCAGTGTGCTGTGTTCTGTTGTAGGGTCCTTTTCAGGGACTTTTTTTTACAGTAATGGCAGAAATGTTGACATTTCCTCCAGTAGCAGCATTTACCCTGAAGAAAATAAAAGCTCCACTGACAAAGGTAGAAATCAAAGTTGAAAACACAATAGCATTCAGACTTCTGCCAAGAGCTTCTTGCTAGTGCTAAAGCCTGACCTTATCTAGGCGGTGATATCTTCCTTCCTGCAGCCTTGCAGCACGTTCCCGGAACTCTGGAACTTGTGTTGAACAACATGCTGCTGCCGTTCAGCATTACATCACTAATGGTGCTACCTGGTGCCAACACGTTTCATTCAATGCTGAACTTCTTTCCTGCTACTTGCACTTTTCGATAAAAGGTGTTTGTTACTCGAGGGAGCACAAGGGCATGTGCATGTACCAGTTTTGTCCACTGAAACATCTTCAGCAGTTGTCCCATCATCTTATTTTTGTTTTATGCTCTAGATTTATCTTGAATGTTTATTTTTCCAGCAGTGGTGATTCCAGTGCTCTGCATAGAAACTGCAGTGGAAATTATGCAAGTGGAGTAATCGAAGAAGCTCAATTTGAAGTAGTGAAATCCATACAAAAATGAAGTAAGCAGGATAGAAACCTGTTGAACGTGCGCAAAGTTAGGTTTTATAGCAACGCTCGTTATAGTGGAGTTCTTTTTAACAGAAATACAGTTAGTGTGCATGTCATTCATATTATGAGAAATTGTGAGAAAACATTCTCAGACACGTTGTAGGGCACTAAAATTCCATATGGAACCTTCTTATCCTAAAATATAATTTTAAAATGATGGCTCTTGCTTTGGATTTTTGTGCTTAAATCTTTGGGAATTCTCACTTGTATAATTTCAGAGTTCAACTCGGCTTATGATGCAGATGGACGCCACTGTGGATGAACGTTGGGATGTTTCTGCAAACCGTAGTGTCCTCAGTCAGATACAGGCCATAGATTGTCAAAGCTGTATTCAAAGCAATATACATACAAAAGACCAGGAAAAGAATGTAGCAATAAAAACTCTAGCCATTTACCAGCATTTCAAACTCAGTTTATGGCATTTCCAGGGAATAAAAACAGTTCTTGCCACCCGCCACTTAAATAGCACTTCATCTACACAATTTCATGTACACAGGCTGGATCTACGGGACTTGTGTTTTGCTGGGAGTTGCGGTGCTGAACTGAAGCCAAGGCAGGAAGTGATCACGGCTGAGGAGCTGATGCCGATTGAAAATGTGTGATGCTGCCGAGGAAATATCACACAATAGAACCTCAGTTAGTTTGGAAATAGATTTCAAACCCAGGGCACGTGAAGATGTAAACAGTCAATAGGACTGGGGCCCACCTTGCTGCTAACAATCGCATCATTAGTGGTAGGAGGGTGCAGAACGATTTCCATGATTAAATTTCAAGTGCAAAGTGCATGAAAGCGTGTGCCCATCGACGCCAAACGGAAACAGCCTTCTTGCTTTTTGCCGTGTTTCTTCTGCTGCTTGTCCTCACTCATCCTGGATACAAGAGTCAAGCGTAAGTGCACCTTAAATCTAGGAAGTGCTAATGCTCAACATCTTTGAAAAAGCAAGCTTAAGCTTATTTTGTGTAACTAAAACGCGGTAGGATTGCTCTCTGGAATTGCACTTCTGATTAGTAGGGCTGCTTCCCTGAAAAGTCATCAGCTCACATTCCATTAAAAATTGTCAGGATCTGAGTGGCAACAGTCTCTGATGAGAAATGGAACAGAATTCAAATATTTGGTAAGGTTAGCTATTGTTATAATTTAAGTGACGATTGTTATGTGGTGAAGGGGTTTTATCTAGAGACGGGTTTAACATCTTGCATAGTTTATAACATCCACCGAGTAATTTTGGAGTTTATGCTCTTTAACTTCTAATTCCACCATTTTTCAGAAGCCCAGCCAGTGCGGAAAGCAGTAAGAAAGACAAACGTGAATCTGAGAGTCATAACATTTTATGTGTGGATAAGACATGTATGACGCTCTACAACCATGTTGTGTATGGTGGTAGTTTTGGGTTTTGTTCTAGTGATGCTTTTTCTGAGTTTCAACAGCAAAGCGCAGGTGCCAGCAGAACTGCCCTTAGCTGAAGGGGAATTGCCGGATGACCACACCGCTAATCACAGAATGTCAGGGATTGGAAGGGCCCTCAAAAGATCATCTAGTCCAGTCCCCCTGCGGAGCAGGAACACCTAGATGAGGTTACACAGGAAGGTGTCCAGGCGGGATTTGAATGTCTCCAGAGCAGGAGACTCCACAACCCCCCTGGGCAGCCTGTTCCAGTGCTCTGTCACCCTCACTGAGAAGAAGTTTCTTCTCAAATGTAAGTGAAACCTCTTGTGTTCCAGTTTGCACCCATTACCCCTTGTCCTACCATTGGCTGTCAGTGCCACGCTGCAGCGCACAGATGCACCCAGGGCAATGCCCTGCAGCAGCTTGGGCCTTTGGGCAGCTGAGCATTATTTATGGAAGCACTGAGGCTTTCATGCACTCTGCTGTGAGCCACCTGAGCCTCAGTAACTTAATGGAGAGAGAGAGAGAGAGACTTCTGAGGGATCCATCAATTTTCCCTGTGCTTCTGGTATGTGTTTTTGTCTGTTTGCTCCTGTCTTCATGCCCAGAACATCTACACATCTTCTGTGTCCAAAGTGAAAGCTGATTTTTCCCACAGTGACTCGGGCCCCTCAGATGGCAGATGGCAAAATGCAGGTGCAGGATTTTGCTTAAGGAATAGAGCTGGAAAGTAATGCAGCCAGTCATTTATAGAGAGGAGATTAAATTCAGCCCATGTTTAAAGTTACTTCTTCCTTGCCCCCAAATAAATGGGTAATTAAAAAGAAGTCCCTTTATTCTGGAAGAAGGATCGGCTCCATTATGGATGTCAGGAAGCAAACCCGGTTCTAAAGCCCAGCTTCTCCAAAATGTTGGTGCATTTCCAGGATACAGCCCTGCAACTCATGAAAATTAGATGACAGCATAAAACAATTTGTGTTTCATAACGGTAAAAACAGTAAATACAAAGGCACATTGTTGATGGAGTTCATCTGAAGAATTGTATGGAAAAGGGAGCTGGATTGGGCCTGTGTGGTTCAGGGTTCTTTGGTAAGTGATTTCTGCTGTGGCTGCCTAGCTGCTGTGAAAGGCCTGCTGGCTTTGTACTGGGAAATACAGAAATATTCCAGCATGATTGATGCTCTTTTGTGAAAAGCCATTAAAGAGGAGCATTTGGGTTGGATAAGAACTGTCTGTTCATTCCTGCAACAGGAATGTGGTTGTATGCACAGCGTTTTGATAATACAACTGAGAGAAAAAGTGACTGGCATTAGAATTCATGTAGAGGCCACCAGTGTTTATAAATGTGAAGGGGAGGTTTTTTTTTGTTGACAAAGATGCCTAGAGCTCCATTCTACATGCAGACACCGCAGTAGACATCTGGGAATGGCCCTACGAGGTGGGAGCAGAATTTGTGCTCCCTTAAGTGGCAAGGGAAGATCAAAAGTGAAAATTGTGCTTGTCATTTGTGATCCACCGCTGTGCCCATAAGGCCTAACTGGTATGTGGTCCAAATTATCCTGAGTAAAGCATGGACTGCGCTCTTGCCTGTGTAACAGTAACTGTGCTAATTGTGCTTGTAGCAGTGATCAATAGTAATTAATTATTAATAGGTAGTCGAAAGGTCAGCTATAACAGCACCCTCAGCTAAAGCAGTGCTTAAGGGTAGGGAACGGTGGTGCTATCAATGAAAAGCAATTTGCATATTCACAGTTGGCAGTGTGTCAAGAAATACAGTTATCAACTTGATTTGCGGGTGCAAACAGTGAACACCATCTGCTGCTGTCAATCCATAACATATACATAACATATACACCTTCTGACCCAGGTTCAGAAGTAGGAATTCGGCCAGTAATAGAGAAATTCCTGCAAATAGGGTTATTAAAGGAATGTGAGTCCAGTTCTAACACCCCTGTGTTGCCTGTCCGCAAGCCAGATGGGTCATATTGGGTGGTTCAGGACTCATGAGCTATAAACAAAGTAGCTGAGGACCTCTACCCAGTGGCAGCAGACCCATACACCCTTCTGA
Organism: Streptopelia decaocto; assembly: GCF_964273445.1. Classification (NCBI taxonomy): domain Eukaryota; kingdom Metazoa; phylum Chordata; class Aves; order Columbiformes; family Columbidae; genus Streptopelia; species Streptopelia decaocto. The sequence goes on from NW_028116145.1 coordinate 5,074, forward strand.
GAGTATTAACACCTAATTTGACTTGGTTTATCGTTTTAGATTTAAAAGATGCTTTCTTTTGCCTCCCTCTCCATGAAGCTAGCCAGACAATATTTGCATTTGAATGAGAGAACCCTAAAAATAACTTTAAAACCCAGCTCACATGGACGGTGTTGCCACAAAGATTTACGAAAAGCCCGACAATATTTGGAAATCAGCTTGCTAAAGATTTTGAATGCTGGGAAGCCTCGTCTGATGAGGGACAGATGCTACAATATGTGGATGACATTTTATTTGCTACTAGAACCAAGGAGACGTGCGTGACCTGGACCCTACGGACTAGGAACACCTGCAATGGAATAAGGAAGCCACATGAGCCTTTAAAGAACTTAAAAAGGCTTTGATGTCAGCCCCTGCTCTAGGACTCCCAGATGTGAGTAAACCATTTTTCCTGTACTTTCACAAGAAAGAGGGAATAGCCTTGGGTATATTGGCACGGGATCTTGGCCCATATTGACGAGCAGTGGCCTATTTCTCCGAACAGTTAGACGCAACTGCAAAGGGGTGGCCTGGATGCCTGCGGGCAGTTGCTGCAGTGGTACTGAATATACAGGAGGCCTGGAGATTTACCATGGGTCAGAAAATGACTGTGCTAGTATCCCACACAGCGTCTAACAAAATGGTGTAGAAATTATCGTCACTAACATTGTCAACCCAGCTTCTTTCCTCAGTGGTAACTTTGGAGAACCAGTTCATCATGACTGCCTGGAGCCCATGGAAGCAACATAATCCAATCGACCAGACCTAAAAGACATTCCTATTGAAAACGCTGAAAACTGGTTTATGGACGGAAGCAGCTAACCGTGAGGGTTGTGCATGTGCACAGAGCAATTTGGAAAGAAAAGGGACTTTTGAACTCTCAAGGCAAACATATCAAACGCGTGGAGGAGATATTGAAACTACCGGAAGCAGTTCAACTTCCTATGAAAATGGCAATCATGCATAATAAGGCACACCAGAAAGTGAGCTCGGAATCAGAAAAGGCTGGCGGACAGAGAGGCAAAACAAAGGACTAAGCAAAAAGGTAAAAACAGAAAGTGCTCTGGTCCTTGGCGGGCGGGTCTCTTTAAAAGGTAAGCCAGAGTATACTAAAGAGAATCGAAACTCATCATAGATTTAGAGGAATCATATACTAAGGAAGGGTGGGTTCACACCCCTCAGGGAAAACTTATTGTCCCCTTTCATGTAGTTTGGCCTTTAGTAAGGGAAGAACATAAGAAAGGATTTTGGGGAGTAGAACCACCATGCAAACATTTGATTAGGGAAACAGGAGCTAGAAATTTGTATATCGCTGTAAAACAGGTGACAGCAGTGTGATCTTTGCCTCCAGACTAATCCCAAAAATATGCCCAAGCTAGAAATGGGTCACATGGGGAAGGGGAATGGGCCTGGACCACAATGGCAAATTGAGTTTTCAGAACTCCCAGGAAAAGGGGGGGTACCGATATTTGTTGGTATTAACTGATACTTTTTCAGGTTGGCCAGAAGCATTCCCTACCAGGACAGCAAAAGTTTAGGAGGTGATTAGAACATTGATACACGAAATACCACCAAGGTTTGGAGTTCCAGCTGTTATATCCTCTGATAGAGGGCCACATTTTATTTACGCGTATGTGAAGTCTTTTGCAGAAAACTTTGGAACCATAATAGGAAGGTCCGTTTCAAGACCTCCTGATATCCTTCACTGCTACCAATATTAAAGAGCAAAACGCCTGGATTCATCATTCTAGATGGAAGAAAGCCTGTGAAACACCATGGAAGGTAACCCGGGTGCAACCTGGAAAACTATATTTTTCACGATCACCTTTTAGTTCTTCTGGGTGACCAGCCTGGGTGGTGCTTACCACATTGGTGAGAAGAAACCCAAAAGAACAAAACAAGTAGAATTTTTGGTAGATATGGGGGCAATACTAATTAAAACCCGGAAAGAAGAAACTCCAACCCCATGATGGGAGGGGCCTTTTCTTGTTTTGTTAACTACAGAAACAACTGTTCGGACTGCAGAGAAAGGATGGACACGCGTCTCTTGAGTTAAAGGATCACTGATGGAAGAAAAACCTGGAAAGCAACTCAAGAACCGGGGGAATTGAAATTGAAATTGACACGGGATCGGTGGTGTAACTACTGTTAGTATTATTAATGTGAATGCCCAGTATAAATGAAAATGAGAATGGTTTAATAGTTAAATATGTTGAACCAAGTTGTATATGTAATTCTCTATTTATATTTGATGTTTAGGTTGTAAATGGACTGTGGTATAAGCATATCCACAAAGGGAACTTATCAACAGGATTGTGTAATAAATGTCTAAGAACAGAAGATAAGGAAACCAAAGCTAGGTTGAGGATTCTAGTCGTCACTGGAAGAACAGAAAAAGAATAGCAAAGAATGGTGGGAGGTATTTACTAAAGGTGTGAATGGGAATTTAGAGAGTCCACCAGTGATGAGAAGAATAGAGAAGAATAGAGAAGAATAGAGAAGAAAGAGAAATCAAATTCCATGTTGCTCCTGTTGTTCCTGGGAAGTGAAGGCCGAGAGTTGGGAAACGATAGTCGCCATGCTAACGGCAAAAATAGGAAAGTTGGGAACACTACCCTTGCTGCCGAGAAGATGACGAACTCGGCTGCCAGCTGCAGCCTGGTAGGCCAGAGAGGCAGAGGGTGTAGAAACCTGGTCCTGATCCTCTTGCTAGGAGTGGTGACTTATTGTTCCCAAGTTAGCCTGGCTAATCCCTGTATCAAGTGCTACGAGCTATGAGCTATCACGCTCATATTAACTCTGAATGTTATGATAGAACGAAATTGGAGGAGTCTGAAATCCAAGGGCAGAAATTATGGGTGGCAACTAACCTAGGGAAGGGTGGACTCAGTGTAGGCTCTGTCTCCTGCCCTAGGAGAGAACAGCATATCTGTTTTACACAAGCTGGTATGTGGGGCTATTCAGATGGAGGGGGAGTGCAAGATCAGTATAAGGAGGAGATAGTTAAGAGTGCCACTCAGGAATTAAAAAAAAAAGCAAGAGAAACAGAAATTGGTACAGAAAAGCAGTGATTGGTATGAAGAAATAAGGCAAAAACACAAGGGATTACAATTACCAACAGTAGGGAAAAACCTGTTTATAGATCTTATGGAAAAATAGCCCAGGAATTAAATGTCACCTCATGCTGGATATGTCGGGGGTCTCAAATGACTGAAAGTTAGTGTTGTGGGCAAATTCATCAAATACCTCTATTCCTCCCACTTGGTACCCAGGTCCACCTAATGGATATTGGTCTCGAAATGGTAGCCTGGTGGAAGAAAATAGGGTTCATGATAGTATGTGCATTTCTGGGTTTACTGTTTGTGCCATGTATGATCCCGTGCTTTATTCGGTTAATACATTCAGTAGTCCAAGGCATGCAAATCTCGGGCATGCCTATAGATCCTGAAATGGCAACAAAAGGAACGGGGTATAAATTAATGATTTTAAAAGATAACACCAAACTGGACCTAGCCGCTGCTAGGCAAGTGCTAGCTAACTTGGAAGCTAAAGCACGAATCAATAGGATAAAAAGAAAAAGGGGGAATTGTGAGAAATGCAGTTGTGATTTGTGCTAAGATGTTTAATGTTTACAGATATAACCAAATGAGGCACGGGCTCTGAACCTGGAAAAAGGAAAAGGTGGTTAAGTTCTATGTAAAAAGTTATGAAACTTGCTTATGAAGTTATATTGACAGAGGGAACTAACATTTTAAGGGTTAACTAAACATATAGTGGGTGCCTACTAACAAACTAACATTTTAAGGCTTAGCCACACAATAAATGCTTAGTTTAGAGCTTCATGTAAATTTCTGTTAAGAAAAACAGAACCCCATTGAATGCCAAGATAAGAAGTTTTACTGCACCTAGCCGTAAACTTGAGGAGACAAGATAATGAAGATTTACAGCAAAAGGGGCGCCAGTCTGGTTTCAATTGACTTGGCAGCTTGGGTCCCAGCCAATTCAACATAATGAGCCAAGGGTAAAAAGTTCACTGTGACGAAGCTGAAGGAGCCTTCATCCAAAGACCCCTCCTCAAAATCACCAAGTGACACTGCGCAGGCGCAACAGAGGAGGGTCAGGTGGAGACTATGGAAATGGTTATCTGAGACTCATTTTAATAAGAAGCGGGGAAAGGTTATGAATATGTATAGGCATTCCTGGGGTCATTATGAATATGTAATACCTTACTGTATTTAAGCACACTTTTTATTGTTTAAAGGTGTGCGTGTTGGGCGGAGCGAATCCCCCACGCACGCAGCGCTGTTTTGCTTATGCTCTAATGAACACATGTTTAAGGAATACAAGGAATTGGATTAAACGTTGTTTATCCATAGAAAAAGTGTAAGTTATTTATTTCACATTCAAACTGCAATAAATACATTTATATTCAAACTGCAATAAACATGTTTTCACATCTGAAACAAGGGATGGGAAACCAGAGAGAATTTCCAGAGCCTTTCCCTAGCATTTTACTCAGATCAGATAACTTTTGGTTAAAACATCACAGTCCTCCCGTATTGCCCTCAAAGTGGATCCTGGTCAACATGGACATTTTTTGAAGATCTATCAGTGGATCCCACGGGAGAAGCTCCAGTAGATCCAGTTTCAAGTTCAGCAGTGGCTGGGGAGAAAAGAGACAAGATTGCTGGTGTTACTTTTCCAGTAGACACAGCCAAATAAATCACTGTAAAAACATTAGGGGTAACTGAAGAAACTACAGTCCAGAAAGAGGTTTGAAAACTTCCAAGGGAACATACCAATGAAAGGGCCAGGCACAAAGGAAGAAATACTTTTTGTTGGTTTTTTCCCCTCATGTGCTTATCAGTCAGCAGTATTTCTAAAGCTGGTGAAAGCAATTCCAGAGGTTCCACGCTGAACATCTTCAGGGAATGCACCTGATTACACCAGTGCTGAATTCAGCCCCCTGCAGGCCTCTTCAGCCTCAAGTGTCTGTTTTCCTTAAATGTTCAAACCAGTAATTTACTGGAACGCTACTCCTAAAAACCAGCTTCTGCATTCACTGTGACAAACTGGAAAGAATCTGGCTGTGAAAACACCAACGCTTGTCCAGCGCAGCCAGGTCAGGACAAGTCTCCCAGCCTGGCACCTTCTCTGAGGGGCATTTCTGTAACTCACCCTGGCAAAACCCTCTTTCCTCCATGAAAACACATAATCCGTGAAAGCAAAGACACCTTTGCCATCTTTCTCCAGCCACGTTTTTTAGACAAGGTGCCCAAACCAAGCACACTCTATGACTCCTGTCAGACGCACAACTACGTTCAAAACGCACGCGGACACGATGCAATGACTTTGTGTCCATTCAGACACATGGAAATAGCTCTGAGGCCACAGCTGAACACTCTCTGTGTGATTCAGAGCACACAGAAACAGAAGGAAACGTTCTCAGGGCCTACTTGCTTTCAAATAGCACCAGTCACTGCAAAGTGGTGACTCTGGGGGACCACTTATCATGAAGAGGTGAAATTCCTCTTTGGACACCTGGCCTCATATTATAGAGCATGTATTTTATGCTATGCACTACGGAATTAACTTTTCCTAAAGAAAGGGTATATTTTGTCACTGATTATATTCTTCAAAAAAGACTGCAAGACATAAGCTACAAATAGAAGCAATGAATAGTCGACAGCAAACATTAAGAACTAACAGCAGGGAACGTGTATGGTGTGGTTTAGAGCTGAATGCAGTTGAGGTACAGGGAAGAAGTAGTGATGGCTGAAGTTATACAAATCTTATCCCGGGGCTGTTTTTATGTTTGATGTTTGTGCTTGAAGATTAACGCTCGTGAAAGGTGATTTTAGCTTAAGCTGAGTGGATCTGTGTGGGGCAAATGAGTTAGTTGTCTTTGTGCCTTTTTTTCAGGCAACTGCATAACTTCCTGCACAATATTCTGGTGAGCAGGAAGGTCTCACATTCAAGTCTAAACTGGAAAGCTAGCAGAAAAAAAGTAAGAAAATCTGTGCTTAGAACAGGAACTTCACAGCTTCCAAGCCATTCTTTTCAAGAGTTAGGAACAGTCATCTTTTTCCTTAAAAACATGCCTGACATAATGACACATTACCCTGTTCAATTTCTTTAGTGATTCTTTCATCCAGTTCCTGCCGTATCTAGAATTATACAGAAAATATATAGTTAATATTTTAACAGCTACATTTTTGTAACACTAAAGCTCTAGAAAATTCTTAAAACCCAAACATAACATGAAAAAGCCTTAAAAGATCCTAACAAATAGAGACGTCTTGGTTTGGGGTCTGATTTTTTAATGAAGAGAAACTCTTGGTCAGGCAGGTTGTAACATTCCCATTACTGAGCAACATTAACTAGCACAAAACAATCTGTAGCTCACCTGCTGGATTATAACTGGGCATTTAAAAAATATACAGGAAGAAAGCACAGGGGAATTATTACAATGAAGGTCTGGCTAAAGTCTGTCATCAAACACATGAGCCGAGTGTCAGCTAAATGTCTCCACTGTTCTCCTTCCCCCCAGTCCCCGGAAAAGGCACCATCGCTGACTATCCCAAGCCTCCTGAGCGGGCACTTCTCACCTCACTGCACCTCTCTTCAGGCAGTAACATCCCGGGTTCCCCTGCAGCAGTCACCTTCTCAATAATTGTTCTTCATACAGCGGTGTTGACTGACTACTTACCCACATGGGTTACCTGAGCACAGAGTAGGCTGGATCGTCTGAGACTCCGTAAGATGATACTCGGAGCCTAGGAACTCAATTTCAGCACAGTCCTGGTACTTCAGACACAACCGCTGTTACTACCAAGAACTTTTTGAATATCAGAACTGGCAAGAAGGGTAAACCAGACTACTCCTATGGTTTAAAGAAGTTCCATTATAACAGATGAAATCCACACACTGTCATCTTGACTACAAATGGATTCTAGCTTTAGGCTAAAAGGCAGAATAACCTTGCTTACAGACACTCTTGAGCAGCAGTTGAGAACAGTATTTCAAAATGCTTACCTTAGCCACATAGGCTTCAACCCTGTTTCTGGATGATAATGTGCTCCCAGCTAGGCTTAGGAAGCTTTCTCCTAGACTCAGCCTTCCGTTAAGTGCCAAATTGTTGCCAAGATGTTCCGGTTCGGTTGAATACAGAATTGGACTTGCAGCCACACCTCCACTGACGATGCTGCTTGCGATGAGAGATCTGTTTCGATGGCGTTCCTGAAGGAGATGCGCGTTGGCTTCTGCGAGTTTCTCATTAGCTCTGAAACATTCAGAAGCATACAAAGAATGACCTGTGGGAGTAACCCTTCCACAAAGTTAACCTCCAGGTCTTTGACTATTATTTGACTTCTGAAAGTAGAAGGGATTAAGACCGTCCAAAACAAGAATATAATTTGATCCAAGGTTTTTTGGAGAGCCTATTTCTAAGAAGTCACATTACCTAGAAGGACCAGCAAGTTACCAACACTTTGGACTTGCCAGCATTAGGGCTTCAAAGCAACCTGTGAATGCCGTGTGTTTACAGCGCTTCTTCTGAAAGGCATGTCATGTGCCTAAGAACTCTGGGCTCTCTCTCTGAGCTCAAACCTCAGACATGGTGCTAAAATGGAACCCAGAAAAGATTTATTTTGCTTTTGCTTCACAGAATCAAATTCTGCTGCCTGAAGAGCCTGTCATTCAAGCATCAAGTTTATCTTTTCTGACATACACAGAATAAGAGGAGGAGATTATTAGAGATTAGCAAAAAGGCTGCCTGTTAAAGCACAAACAACTTAAAAAATCCCCTAGTAATGCCATGATCAGTGGTGTTATTGCTGGAACACTAAAGAGAAATTAAGACAGTTCTAATAAAGGGGAAGGGTCTTAAGGTACTTTCCTCACAATACACCATCTTATGTGTACATATCTAATACTAACCAGATATAGAAAAAGGATTTTAGGAGGAAAATGTATGAGGAAAAAGTATCTTACTACCACTCCAAAAAAGCGTGGACTTACCTTTCCAGTTTATTTGCCAGGCATCTTCTAATTTTTACCTCCTCCAGATACAGCTCTTTGTACCTTTTCACTTCCGCCTGCGTGAAATCTTTTTTATATATATAGTCTTGTTGAATATTTTGTATCTTGTCCAATTCAAATTCAAGTTCTCTGATCCTGTGTTTCAGTTGTTTTTGCAGGGAAGCGTGATGACTGGCTCTGATCTGTTCTAATCTGTCCTGGGAGGCTGCCTGCGTCTGAAGGAGATAATGCACTTTGAACCACCGCAAAGAAAACAGAAGAGTCCCCACCAGTCAGTTTCTTGTACGCAATTTTGAGGGCCCAGCTTTACTCAGTGAGGCAACTGTGCCTCCTCACTACCATCAGCAATCAAGGCAGAACTCTGGAACTACCACGTTACATTGCTTTTTTCATTCCAAAAGAAACCCCTTCTTAGAACCATTACTCATCAAAGCTACTAATCGAAATAACACTGTCTCCGTAAGACAGGGCATATAGAAAAGGATTCCTCCAAGAAATTATGAGGATCCCTGACCTCTACCCCCTGTACAACTACAGTGACTTCTTTTCTGAGTGCTTTCCCCTGGACAATGACAAAGCAGGACCTGTATGTCTGGCCATGACAACTCTAAGTGTCAATATTGAGTTCAAGGATGAACAGTAAGAACAAGGCCAGACAGTGATACCGCCCAAGAACTGCAAAACAGAAAGCCACCCTGGGCAAGCTTTGCATTCAGCGCCCTGCAGGCACGTTACTCACACGTGAAAGCACCATTGCCCAACCATATTTCCCGTCTTTGCTGAAGGGCAGTGGGAGAAGAAGTACAGCACTAACACACAGAATCAGGAACCAAAAATAACATACTACAAAATTATCACCACAAGAGAAGTATATAATTGAGACTACAGGCACACACAAGAAATTCACTTACCTGCAAAAATAGATTGACTTCTTGTAGTTTTTGTCTTAATTCTTGTTCGGCTCGTTCTTCCACTTCTTTTTTATATTGTTCTATAAGGTTGGCATCCACCATGCTAGTCTTTAATTGATGTTTCAGGTTAGCCACCACTTCCATCAGCTGGCATTTGCTTTTCTCCAGTTTACGACGGTTCTCACGCATGGTGGACAACTCTTCTCGCAAATCCTGATTTTCATCTTCCAGCTGCTTGCATTTTTTAGACTGTGCCTCCAACTGCTGGGAAAGTTTTGCAACCTGTAGACAGCAAAAAAAAGAAAAAAAAAGAAAAAAGATAAAAAAAAACCAAACCAAACCAAACCAAAACCAAAGAAAACCAACCAACCAAAACCAGAAAAACCAACAGGTCAATACATTTGAGTGGAATAGAACTTGCTGATTCAGTTCAAGTATAAAGAATGCAAATAGACATGTGGCATTCTCTAAGAAAAAAAAAAAAAAAGTCTACTGATACACAGAAGTTCATGAAAACCTTAGCACAAAGGCTTAGATAAAAAAATCCTCAGGGTGTACAACTTTCTCAAGTGTCCTTACAGAGTAGGTGAAATACTGGGTCTCATGACAGAAGCTGACATGGTCTCATGGGCAACCTCTGACAAAACTGCCAAGAAAAGATTGGCCTCCTAAGTTCAGTCTTCTCTCAGTTTTCAACCACAGATCTCCCTGCTGCCCACAACATTCATTCTGTCCATTATCTGCCATGGTTTAACTCCAGTAGGTAGCTAAGAAGCACACAGCCACTTGCTCATTCCCCACTCGTGGCATGGGAGAAATAATTCATCAGGCAAATCATGCTGATGAACACAAGTATCTTGCACACCACAACACAGATACAAAACACCGCAGCAGGGGAATGAAGAAATTCACAGCCTTTTCCCTTGAGGCTGCCTTGCCCTAAAACCAGAAGGGTATTTGTCAGCTGCACTGTGCCTACACAGCCCACCTGATATCACAGAGTGGCTGCAGTTGGAAGGGACCTCTGGAGATCATCTAGTCCAACCCACCTGCTAAAGCAGGTACACCTAGAGTAGATCACACAGGAATGTGTCTTGCTTTCATCAATTAGCTGCACACAAAAAATTCAAAGACTAAACCAGTCATTCATCAAAGCCAGTCAGGTACCTGCTGATGGTGGTGGTCCTCTGCAGCTGCCTGTGTTGTCCTCAAGCTAGTTATTAACTCTTCCAGGCGGTTATGAATCTACGGAAGCATTGTAAGAAACAAGACAACACACCATGACTTTCCAGGCTGAAGTTTACACCTCATTACCAAAAATGAATATTCCTACAGCATTTACAACCAGCACCAACGATCAAAAAAGCCTTAGTTTGATGCCGCTGTAAAATTGTTAGCAATCATCACCTCTGCCTTTTGCTTTATGGAAAGAGAACATCATGTGGGATATGATGAATCTTCAACGAAAACAAGTATTAAGCTTTTCCCACCCACAGTACATTTGAAAATCATGCCCTGTTAACCAAAGGGGAAGGACCAGCACTGTGACTCCCTTCCCTCCTTTGACAGTATCAGTACGTAGTTCAACTTTCACACCTAGTTATTTTCAAAATCTCTTCAGCACTAACAGCTGGAGTCATAGCAAGAAGCCGAGCTCACTGGTTACAATACAAAAATCATTTGCTTCATGAAGGTCACTGATGAAAGCACCTTCTCTGAGCTAAAATTAACCACCGCATAGAGGCACTGGGCAATTCCAAGGCTCACACTGAGTTCTGCAAATGATACCACAGGCATTCCTCTTCACTGCTTCATGGAAACACATACCAAGTGGCCAAAGGAAAAGAAATCCAGCACAGCAGATGTTCTGGAGTATAATTTTTTGTCCCAGTCTGATGATGCCAGTCAGGCCCCTGGCACAAAGTGCTTGGCATCAATATCCCCTGTGGGATTTCCGTGAGTTAACTTGATGAATACCTTTAATAATACACATTGACACAAGTGCCTGGAGCAGCATCTGATGTCACAACAGGTCTAATGCAGACAATAGTGACACCAGGATATTTGTGCCAAATCCTTACCTCCCAGAGGTAAGAAGCCTGTATTCGGAAGAACACAGGAACTGAACTCCCCTAGGCTCTCCAGGAAAACCTCATCTTAAAAGTTCCCCACAGAAATAGTTAACTAGGCTTGGGAGCTCACAAAAAGGGAAATTTGTGACCAGCTTACTGATGCAGACGTTTGCTGGTCTCGCTGAAGGGCTTCGATCTTATTGCCCTGCTGCTGGACTGTGGCTTCCAACTTGGCATTTTCCATTTCGAGGCTTAAAAAGAAATAAAGGTCTTGTTATGGAAATCCAGAGCACCACTTGTGAAAGAGCAGCGTGAAATAACATGATCGAAACCAAAAGCATCCTTGAAAATAGCGTATGAACTTGTTGTGATGCAACAAGACTGTCCTGTAGTTTTCACAAAGTCCGAGAAAGCAAGAGACATCTGGCTTCACTGAGTTATTCTCTTACCGTTGCACACGTTCTTCCAGCTGTTTTATGGTTGTATTAGCCTCAGAAGATGCCAAGAGGAAGCCCTCGACTTCTTTTGCTTTATTTTCCACGGCAATCTTCCACAACTGCAAAATCACAGCAAGAATCCACAGTAGTCAGGTGAGCTTGTGTGGAGAGGAGTCAACTACTGCTGAGGAATACAAGTACTGCATGTGTGTATGCACACCCTCTCCTCCATGGACCATCATCATTTCAAGTACATTCAAACCTTGGCTTCTACTGGCAAATGACCACAAACTGTCTTACTGCAGCATCTTCAAACTGGCCTCTCCCATCCCTACACTGATTTCTTACAGCACATTTCTAAGCACCAACACTGCTCTTCCAAGCCTTTCAGTGACTTGTAACACTCTTTTTATTGTACCTGCTTGTTTGCTCCTCCACTAAAAATATGAATTGAAAAGTCCATCCGTCTCCTAAAGTGACTTCACAACTCCCGCATAATAGATTAACATGACTTCTGATTAGATCAGGCCTCTATACTTCAGTGGTCGTAAGAACACTGCCAAAGGTGGCCCCTGCCTCAAAAGTAGCTTACAGTGCATTTGCAAGAAGGCTGCTTAAGGATGGCAAATTAGAGCAGGGCCAAAGAAGGGAGAGAAGAAGAGATAAAAAAATAAAGAAAAGCAAACAAACCCCCCAAACAAAACAAAAGCAACCAACCACCAACAACAACAAAACCCCAAAACCAAACCCAAACAAATTATATGCAGAATAAGCTACAAGAGCATTCAGAATTGACAGCATCTGGTGGCAGGGGAGGTAAAAAAAAGCAGAGACAGCATAAAAAAGCCCAAATGCAGCAGTCCAGGACTCCTAGTGTTCGTCAGAAACCAGACAACCTGCTTGGCCAAACCAAACAAAATAACGTATGGACACATCAGTTTATTTTGCAAAGCAACTTAGGAAACAGAAACCTTTTTCCAAGTAAGCACAGAGCATTCCCATGTCAAAGACTTGGACAGTAACTTCATTAAGCCTCTGACATAGATTGCTTTTTAAGAGCATCAGCAAGTTCCTGCTGCAGCTGTCTGATCATGCCCTAGTGAAACAGGTAAATGAGCATGAAGAAGGTTACAAGAACCTGAAATATGCCTTCACTTATTTGATTATACAATTAGACCTGCCTTCAGATTGAACTCAAAGGTAGGAACTCTTGCCTGCCACCAGCAGGCATCTGCACAGATGGTGACCTCTCTTCATCCTACTCAGCTGAGCACCTCCCAACTATCAGCAGCTGTTCATGAGGACTTGTATTTCCTCATACATACAAAAGGCTCAAGTATTAATCTTCTTGGAACAATACACCAGCACATGCTGCAATAATGTATTTTTTTTTCTAACAAAAGGCAACGAAATCTGTTGCAATACAAGAGCGATAGTTCGACTGCAGATATTACTCTGATGACCAAAGGCAGGACTTTGTATTAGATTGTCCTTTGTTCTGTTTGTCCATTACACAAATATAGTGCTAGAGTTAGGCTAGGTTACGACTGGACTCGATGATCCTGAGGGTCTCTTCCAACCAAAATGATTCTTTGATTCTATAATTAAATGAATACATCTAGCTGAAAGCTCTTTTGAGATACACTTTAAGTACATGTTCAAGCACATCCTTTTGCAGTCTTCTTACTGAGTTTATTTAAAAATAACAACTGCCTTTATACTGGCAGATTAGATTTACAAAAGTCTGGATGCACTCTCCCATTACCTACAGCTCCCCTACCTCCCTTCCTACCCCCTATATCTCCCTGCCTTTATTCTTTTCCACCACTTTACTCAACAAAAAACATCTGCATGCAGAAATGGGAGCAACACATGGGTCCTGCATGTTTAAGGGACATAATTTTATGCTAGTGCTCTGCATAGGAGCATGTTTCTTATTCATGTACTGTGTGAATTTGCAGAAAGACAGTTTAGCAGATGTCCTAATGAGTCTTCTGTCCAGTTAATTAGTCTTTCACAGAGTCACAAAGAAAGAACACATTTAAATATGGCTACACATCATAAAACAGAGAAGAGGAAGCTTAGGTCAGTGTCTGAAATGAACTTCTTGAGGACCAGGCAGGACCCTTAGAACCCCCAAAAACATCCATAAATTAACACTGGCCACTACTAATACTCTTCAATTTTGATAGCAACTTATGGAAAAGCAATTTTTTTTTTTTTTAATGTAGGAGCTTAATATAAATTCATCCCCCACCGCTTCACTTGTCTGCATCTTCATTTCTCAACCCTTGCATTTTGGATTGTTCTTCCCTTTATACCATTCTTACTTGTGTCATCAGTGCAATACATAGATAAAACCCATTAAATAATTAAAATCATTCCAGAGGGCAAAAATGGACTAAAGAAAAGGTGAAAAAAGTTCTAGAGAAGAATCACCTTTCTTGATCAAAGCTTAGACCTAGATACCTGTGTTCTGTTCACTGCTCAGATCTGAGCAGTAACATCCTGTTCGCCAAAACCTTCCATAATTCCAAGAGAAACAAGGCAAACCAGAATAAAACAGCATTATTTGAGCCCATGCACATAACTTATACCTGATACATTTTAGAAACATAAAAGAATTTCAAGAACTGACAAACTTTAAATTGTTCTTTGTAAGCGTATACTTTACCTCTCTTTCTACTTTGTCAGTCTCATATTTAAAGACTTGTTCTCTTAAATTGGTACACTTGGCATTTAATTCCTTGTTTCTCTCTTCCACTAGATAAACTGGCTTTTCTGTATACAACTATATACCATTACACATCATTACAAATGCATGAATGATGCATTTTCCTCATTCACAGTCCATAGATTTGGCTCAAATATTACAAAGCTGCATACTAGCAGTAATTTGTGCATCTGGTTGATCACTACATAAACACTGTTCCCATCTAAGTGATTGAAGGCTGACACAAGCTATTTATCAAGACATTAATTTTACATTACCTTGTTCTTTTCACTCCCTAGTTTTGCTGCAGGTCTGGAAAACAGAAACATATTTCAGTACTGGAATATTTATATTGCATTATGAACAATATCTAAGGTTGCTCTGAAACTTAACGTCAGTAGTGAATTAAAGTAAAAATTAGTATGAGAATTTTGTTAGATGGAGCTGAAGACTGAAAAAAATTTGTGTAGCATTATGTCTATTGGAAAGGTATTTTTGCCAGGAGGTATTAAGCAAATAGCTGAAATTACTATTCTCTGCACTTTACCCAAGGTGACAGGAATCTTACAGCTACAGATATATAGAGAGAGATATGCAGATACAGAGTTATGTGCATTTGCTATTTAAATCTAGAGGTTCAGCTCTTTTCAGTATTGAGAATCCTTCTCTTACAGGTCAAAGCAGCCTAATTTTGGATTCTCTGGTGTACTGGGTCTGGCTGGGATGGAGTTAATTTTCTTCATAGCAGCTCGCACATCGCTGCGTGTTAGATTTCTGACCAGGGCAGTGTTGATAACACACCAATGCTTGAGCTGTTGCTGGACAGTGCTTGGACAGCATCAGCACCTACTGTTTCTCACTTTGCCTCCCGCAACAGTAACTTTGGGGCGAGCAAGAAGTCGGGAGGGGATAGAGCTGGAAAAAAAAAATAATTCAAAAGGCAGAAAGAACTAAGATGCCTGCAGTGGAAGAGTAATTTTAGTCTCTCCTCTCTCTTTTGGAAAAGATAAAATATATATATATTTATGCACACACACACACTCACACTCAGGTAATTATTCAGAATTTGTGCACGTCTGACCTTATCATTAACTTGGCTGGTATGCTCAAAGCACTCCAAGCTAAAAACAAGTAGTTTTGAATACAAAGGGCATCAGGTAGTATTGTCATATGAAAGAATAAGAATCATTGTGCACTCAGGTTTACAAAACTTCCCGTTAGCTTTTAGGTCAACCTTTATAATGAAAAAGTTTTATTTACAATATTCCTTCTATTCTGTACCTTCTTCCATCTTGAGATGTTTCACTGAAAGTGCTGTCATCCAGTACTTGAAAATGATTCCCAGTAGAAGAGCTCATCTGCTGATCAGCCTTCTTCTTTGAAGCCTGTCTTTTATTTTTCTTTGAAACTTTGGCATTTGGGGAAAGTTTACTACAAAAGAAAAAGAAAGAAAGGGAAAGAAAGGGAAAGAAAGGGAAAGAAAGGGAAAGAAAGGGAAAGAAAGGGAAAGAAAGGGAAAGAAAGGGAAAGAAAGGGAAAGAAAGGGAAAGAAAGGGAAAGAAAGGGAAGGAAAGGGAAGGAAAGGGAAGGAAAGGGAAAGAAAGGGAAAGAAAGGGAAAGAAAGGGAAAGAAAGGGAAAGAAAGGGAGATCATCAGCTGAGTAGCTTTACAGAAAAAAGCCCTGTGTAACAGATGTACTTAAGATGCTGCCCAGAAACAACGGAGATGAAGAATACCTATGACAAAATACAGAGTTGACTCCAAAGACCCTGGAAGACACTCAAGTATTTTAATAATGTTCCCCTAGGAATGAGCAAGAAATGTGGAATCTGAGCTAGATTCAGCTAAGCTGAAACATATTTCATATCCCCATTAGAGGAAGTACCTAGAGCAGAGATGCCTTTGAAGGACAGACAGGAAAAAAACTCCTGCTTAGGGTTGCGTAAAAATATCTGTGCCTTCGTCAAACTTTTGAGCTTGGTTTGGTAATATCTTTTCCCTTTTCCTGACAAAGAACATCTGGACTTTATGAAAACACCAACTGCATGAAGATCACTCAAAATAATCTAGAAAAGGGAGAACGTGAAGTAAACTGTAAGTTCCTATTTCCTGGTTGGCCATTTCCTACAAAAATAAGTAGGGAGTTTTTCAGTCTTCAGCTCTGGTTTTGAAGGCGCATTTTGCCTCGGTATTGACAAGGAAATCTGCAGGAATTTGTCTGTTTGGTTTTTTTTTTTTTTGAGCACCCAATAAATCAATACACTTGAACCTCCATTATGAGCTTAGGGGTTTTAATTTTCTTTTGTTTTTTCTTAAATTTTTGAGAAGCAGTGGACTACTCGGCATGGCTTTCGGCATTGAGGAAACTACTTCAACTACTACAATATTTGAAAACCTAAAAGATACTTAGAGTAGTATGACAAATAAAAATTAGACATTATTTCCTTAGTTTACCCTTTCATTGGCATCTTGATGCATCTCGACCTCTCCTCAGATGAAAAATTCTTTTCGTCTTTGACTTCTGCAGTGTTTCCAGTCTCAATTTTCGAAGAGTCCTTCTTCCTTAGAGTAACCTTTTGTTTCATTTGCTGATCAGTAATGTTGCCTGGTGGTGGATTTAATTTATCAAGATCTTCCTGGTTTGCCATCACCTCAGTTTTGAAACATCTTTGTTTGCTTTTTTCCTTCTCAACCTACAAAAAGAAAGTTAAACTGCGTGTATTTCTCAGTATTTCTAGAAGAAACACCATACTCAAGACTGAATAATTCAGTGTTTACCTCCGAAATCACATACAAAGAAAAAACAATAAAATTCATACGGAGAAGCACTTTCACAAAATTACACTACAAAGTGTGTTAAGCCATTGAAAGTACTTTGAATTCACTCATGATTAAAGAGATAACAAAAACACAGCCCTTAGAAAGAAAACAACAGTGTTTTTTAAAACACGAACAACAAAAAGTGAAAGCATTACTGATGGACAAAGAGCTAGAAGGACTGCACAATGTTAGCTGTAAAAACACAACAACAAAAATCACGTGGAAGTGTGCGGGGCTACTGTCTCCTTAATGAGGGTAAAAAGAATAAAGATCCCAAATGCACAGGCAGAAATGGTTTCACAGCAAACAGGAATTTTGGCCAAGGACAAGGAAGACACACCGTGCAGAAACCACAGCAAATCAATAGATCATTCAAGACCCTGTTCAGAAGCTATTTTCATTCTTTGATTCAGAATCAGAATTGACAGCACTGTGCGCATTTCTTTTTCTGGCAAAGAAGTGAGAATTATTGACACTGGAACTGAGTGCCACCTACTGTTGAACTGCAACAGTAACACAGACTGTTTTCCAAAAAAGGGGGAAAAGGACAACTCTCCACTTCTCTCTTTATTCATAACTAATGTATTTCCACTAAAACAAAACCCAATTTGCACAAAGCATCTTCCCTTAATGATGAATAGCTGAAGTGAACAGGACCATTGATATGGACAAAGACTAAAGAATAAGGAGTAGCAGGTGAACTTCTACCTCTTTTTGCAGCTGTACCTTCTCTTTCTCCAAAGCCAGGAATACTATTTGCAGCACTCCTACCTTACTCTTAAATCTTTCCATATCTTGTTTTAGTTCTTCATCAAGATTCTTTTTCAGTGTGCCACACAACGGCTGAGCATTTGCAAGAAGACTTTCAATTTCTGTTTCTCCTCTTTTATGACTGTTGATAAGGCACTCCCTGGGAACATCACCATTAAATCCAGAGTCTTTTCCAAGTTTCCTTTCTCTTACAAAAAGTGCATTTTCATCACTTGTAGAAACACATTGTATTTTAGGAAGAATAGTAGAAACATCATCCAAAATACTTGTGTTTAAGTTACGTCTTGGGGAATATTCAGGTCTTCCCATTACATTCCTACTTACATTCCTACTACTTCCATTTTCATTCTCCTCCCTTTCCATCGCAGGCCTTTTCTCTTCCTCTCCTTTGGCGAGAGGCACCGTTATATTATCTGTATGGTTTGTGCTGTCGTCTTCATCTGTACTCCAGCTACCTTCCAGATTTGCATTTAAGTTATTTTGATCAGGAAGGACACCAAGACTTGGAATGACAATTTCCATTTTGGGTACTTTGCCACCTCGCTTAAGTTTAAGATCTCCAAATTCACCTTTATTTTCTAACTTCTTATCTGATTCTGTTGCACGAGATGAAACAACACCAGAACTCTTCACTTCTGACATTTCTCCCGCAAGGGAAGTACTTTTCCGAGTTTCATTAATTTCACCAAACTTCAGCTCTGCTGTAATACTTTTAAAATTTGTTTTCAATTCTCTTTTCTCACTTTCAACCCACATTCTTTCGTATCTTTCTTCCCAGGGTTTTGGACTTAACTGCTTGTCAGCACTGTGCAATTCCTCATTTGCCACTAGGGCTTCCTGAGGTGGAATTTCTGCTTTGTCAGTCTGATTTTCCCATGCTGTTTTCTGTGTCAAGTTGATAGTTTCTAAAATATATTTACCCTTAAGCAAACAGGTACAGATAGAAAGATTACCAAGGAAAAGGAAGTTGCAGTCAATCTAGGTAATTTCTGTTGCAAACTCAGCATTCAACAGAAATAATAGAAATAAGAAAGTTTGAAAGCAGTTTTTATAATAAAAAAATATTGAGTGACACTAAATTACAGGTTCACTGAATCATCATTTTCTTAAAAATGCAAGGACCTACTGTAGTTTCTCTTGGACTAGATATGTTTAGATCTTGGATTAGATTCATTTAGACATTAAGGTTGCTTTTACCTTTTATCCTGCCTGCTTTCCGTATGTGGTAGCAGTTATCAAAATGCAATTCATTTTTTCACATTGTATTGCTTTATTACCATTTTTCATCACAACTGCCTACATTTTCTCACCCTCTTTCCTCCACCATTCTCCGCTGTCTGACATTTTACAGTCCCCTGCCAGCTAAGCTAATACAGCCTGGATGAACATGACAAGCTTTCCACTGTCCAGCACATGGAGAACTGGCAGAGTTAGGACTATATCTTCACCCAAGATTCAGAAATATTAAATTCCATTCCAAGCTCCAAAGAGAAGCATTAATTAGGGAAACCTGTCCATTCCTTCCCTCATCCCCCAAAAAATCAGGAACCCAAGCTTGTATGGAAACCGTACCATGCTGTCGCAGGTCCACCCCAGCCCATCTCCCTGACCCCACACTCTGTTCCTCAATAGCTCCGACTGCTCCAGTCATCTGTCACCCTCCTCCCAACATCCTCACTCCCCATGTGTCTCCTTAGCTCCTGGTGCCTTCGCAACAGGGCCTGCAGCCTTGGGGTCCCCATGGGCTAAGACCATCCAACTCCTCGCTCTCTCTTCTCATTAGCCAGGCCCTTTTCCCCCTCTACACAAATTCCTCCTTCAGAAAAGGGCAGGAGCACCTCAAACAGCCACCACTTGTCTCAGCCTCTCCATTCCCAAGCTCATTGCCCAACTACTACCAGCTTACAGTAGGCTTCAGTTCTCTGCTCTGCCTGTTAAAATTAAGCATGTCCCTCTTTCATGGTGCTTGGGTGTGGGGTGGAAATCATTTACTCCACTGTCCCTCGAGGTGGTACAGAAGATTCCAGACCTCTCTATCCAGCCCTGTCCTGTACGCCCAACACGAACAGGATGCCTGCCTTATTCTAGAATGTCCTCTGAAAAAAAACCAAACCCACAACCTTTTCAAACACTTATTACCATGGTCAAACAAGCACGTATTTTGCAGAGGCAGAGAAAGGATCAAAAAGGTCACCATATTTCAAGTGGTTTTGCTTGATCTTTCTCTCACAAAGAGGAAGAGCAGGCATGTTTAACCAAGCAGATAACCATATAATAGACTAATCTCCCTCTTCACTTGAATGAGCATTTTGTATAGGGAAAAAATGCATGACTGCACTGTTTGTCAGCACTGCACAAAAGGAAGAATACCGGTCAAAATATAAGCAAATCAGCTGGAAACAAGTCAGTATAACAGCAAGCATCCAACATAATGACAAAGGTTTTACCCCACCCTTAGAAGATTGTATCCAAATTTACTTCAGACTGTAAGACAACTTTCATCTACAGGCCTCTCTCTTCAGCATTATTTACTGACTGGTAAGGTTTGTTTTTTTACCTTGGTCTATAACACAATCAACCAGTTCACACTCTAATTCAAAATATTTTGTTTTACATACGGGCATCTCATCATTTTCAAAGGCATCCTTGTTGTCTTCTTTTTCAGCTGCTGATGACATACGACAGGTAGATCCCGAGTGCTCACCTACAGCGAAAAATAGAAGCACTTTTATAACAAGCATGAGTTAAGATTAGTTATTTACACCAAGAGTACATCTTGAATCATCACATTTGTGAGAAAAATCTTAACGCAAAATAACACTTCCCCTCAAATCTGGGAGCTCCTAGAGATAAAACTATCATCATACAGATTCAAGATGCATCTGTGTGAATGCCTTTCTTCCAGGGCATTTTAGTTTTTAATGCATAAAGGAAATGTGCCAAAGAAATCGATATACATGGTCACAAATAACAAAATTCCTGTTTCTTAAAGGTGCGTGATATCCCTCTCTCTTTCTCTCTGACACACTGTGTGCTATGCAGCAACTGGCTACATTCCACCAGCAATTTTAACCTCCCTGTGTGTTGTGCACAGAAAATCACAAACAACAAAATCACAGCCTGAAATCAGTAAGGCCCCAGCTTTTCTCCACGCATGAAACAAATCTGTCTCTAGATGTGGTTCTGGAACGAGTATTTCAGTCAAACTGCTGCCTCATCCCTTGCAGAAGAAACAAGTGAGGCACAATCAAAGACGGGCCTGTGAAATGCCGAGAAACATTTCACTTGTACTGTTGAAAACTGGATTCACCTTTCCTCTCCCAGAATCTCTAAGGAATATTGGACAAGTCACAAACGCCTCAGAAGCAGTCACTCAGTCTGAGCTCCCCATTATGGGGTGTCTGCCTTGAATCTCTGTTACATCTGAGAATTGGACTCCAAATAGTCCCAGATACAATTTAGAAGCAGCAACTCGTTGCCACTGGTTTTGTGGAAGGCACACAACACTCTGAAGTCTCAAGTATTCAGAAAGAAACAAGTCCCAGCAGCTTTAGTGTGGCACCTAAAAACAGAGATGGAGGCTTTTCACCTTGAGCACTCTGCACCTCCTTTCCCGCTCCACAATTCTATGGGTTCTATACAACAGCCTTTCTATAAACAAAGCTTCACTGCTAAAGAGCTACACAGTATTCTTCCTACAGTGATCAAGACAGGGAGAAAATAGGTATTGTCATAATAATACAAAAGGATCCAGTATTAATAACTCACAGGGCCAAACTCACTTCTGGCATTTTCTGCTTTAAGTGACTCGTTTTGGAAGTTTCATTTCTTGAAAGGGATTACATTAGATAGAAACTTAGAGTCACAACTCATATGTCTGAATTGGGAACCTAAGCTCCTCAGTCAGTCATATAGGTTTCCAGAGGTCAATCCTAACCTCAGGTTACACAGTGTGAAATAAAAATCTTCTCCTCCCACCTCAGTCACTGGTGGATGCAATTTCCTGGATTTTTTGTAAATGTATTTTTTGGGTATTTTAACATAAGGCATTTCCCAACACACATTAGTCATTACTGAGCTGATAGCACTTATGTCAGAGTTGTTATGATGATCTATTGATGAACTATTGATGACTATAATGTATTTCAGACAATCTGTCAGGTATTAAAGATAATAACAACGATACTTGATTATCTAAGGATAGTATTCCATAAGGAAAACAGACACTTTTACTCTGCAATCCTGAAAAACAAGAAAAAGTCAGATTTAGCCTTTCCTGATGCTTATAGATATCCCAGTACCAAGCTGTTTGCTGGTGCAGATGAAGGCTCCAACCAGCAGTACAAGTAAAGGACAAAAGTGCAGGCAGTCAAGGACCATTTGTAGATGGCAGATAGGTACCGTAGGGAGTGTTATAAATTATCAATACCAGGAGGCTTGGAATAAGTAAACACTTAGCTTCTATACAAATAACCTCTGTAATCTGGAGGTCAACATCTTCATTTCCTCCAACAGTTATGCATAGTTTGTGGAGATGGGTCTTTGTCCCTCTTACTAGCATTGTAACATGGCTGGATAACAACCCAGCAAGTCCCTCCCTCACTGAGCACACAGCTTTTGGAGTGCTAATTGGGAGGGGTGGCCAAAAGCACTGGAACCCGATGAAATTCAAGAGGGGTATCTGCATCAACATCACAGTGATATGTAACATCCTTTCAGAAAACAAAACAAAAAGAACTCAAGAAAGAAGAACGGGGCACAGATTAGGCATAACTAGGCATCCAGTATGTTGATAATTTGCACATAAGCATCTTGAGTGGTAACAATATCTCCTAGAATGAGAAGAGTCTAGACACACCAGTGTGCTCCGAGTTTCTACCACACCTCCACTCCAAGTTCAGCAGGGGGCGGTCAATCTCTCAGATAGACGGAACTCCTCCAGTTTCCACTCAAGTCACAAACTGCAACATGCGTGCAGCTTCCTACCATACGACTTCCTACGTGTGACCACTTCTGGCATGTAACATGGACACCACCATTTTGCTTAAAAGACAGATGAAGTTTTTTGTGGATACAGGAGAGCTGGGACACGTTTTCTGAGGAACACGGCACAACACAGACTGAATAAGCTTTTCTGGTCAACTGTATCTGCCTGAAAGCTGGAAAAGTCAGACCTGCCAGCACCCAGACTTCTCCCTGCATACAAAAGATGAAAATCCCCCACCTTTTACTCTGCCTGTTCTCTAGCTAGTATCGAGAGGTGACTTTTAAAGCTCTCTCCAATTAGCCTTTACCACTCCTCTCTCCTCTAAAATTTCCCTCCTCATCGTCTTCCATAATAACTTTGTGCAAATTACAGTGTTTCCAAAATGAGAGAATTCCTGGCAACACACTGACACTGTCATTTCCTCCCACCTTGTCTCTCTTCCCCGCTTCCTTCCCCTGCCTCTGAACCTGCTGGGCAGTTTCCAGCCTCAAAGGAATGTATTTGCTACACGTTCCAAAGCAACTGCCAGACAGGTAGAGAAAAGCCAGGGAAGCAATCATTCCTGCTACGTACAGCTACCGGATGAGCCCAAGAACGATCCTTTCTGTCTCACCTGCAGCACCTGGACAGCTTAAATTGCAGATCCCTAGCCCGGAATCAGCTACGGCACATGCTCGGGGAACCACAAATATCAGGAAGGGTTTTTTTGAGAAACTGGAAGGAAAGCAAACTTCAGGACTCCCCTGAAAAGGGGAGATGACAGCAGGTATAGAGGAGGAAGCCCACATCATGGAAGGGTATTTGCAGTGTTGAATGGCAGACCAGAGGAGGAGCACACACATGCATAGAGGCGTATTTCAGTAGACCTTCTTTTCCCAGAACACCTTGCTAGAACCATTAATTTAGTATTAGGAACAAAACATGCCAGTACAATGTGTCTGGCCATAAAAAAACCCAAAACACTACAGAGACTGCTATGAATACCTTCAATATCATCTGCATCTCCTAAACCTAATTCCTCCAACAGATCTGCAAAACAAATAAATCAGATGCTTTACTAAATACTCCTCTCCAGAAAGATTATGAAGCTAAACCCAGAACCACATGAACTAAACGTTACCTGATTCCTGCTGCCTTTTTTTAGGAGAGGTTTCCTTCACTTCCAAAGCAGATTCTGGAGTCTTCAGCTAGAAAAGACACAATCCAATGACAATAGGCCAATTTCAAAGTAACCACATACTATTCAATGAGGACAGCAAGTAGCCA
Organism: Streptopelia decaocto; assembly: GCF_964273445.1. NCBI lineage: Eukaryota > Metazoa > Chordata > Aves > Columbiformes > Columbidae > Streptopelia > Streptopelia decaocto. The sequence continues at coordinate 29,109 of NW_028116145.1, forward strand.
ATCTGACATGAACAAATACTTACCTGGGAATTGCTGGGTTTCTCTGAAAAGCCTGGAGGTTAAAAAAAAAAAAAAAAGTTTTGAAAAATGTGATTTTATTTAATTGAAGGTCTCTTTTACTCCATTCAACATCACCAGGTTTACAGCTAAGTATTAGTTGAAAGCATTCTTTCATCAAGAGTATGATACCTAACATTCAATTTGCCTCATCATATAGCATTTGTAGGACTATACCAGAAATGGACACCACACACTTCCCATCACGCACCTTGGATTTAAAAAACAATAATCACAAAACTAGGACAATTCATGTGAAGCAATAAGGTCGGGCTTGTTGAACGAACAAAATCAAAATACTTAGTCCTTTTGAGGAGCTCAATCCTGTTTTCTAAAAGGATTATCTCAAAAGCCAAATCTGGTCTGCTATCGTGAATGATCACAAAACAGCGCAGCAGCGCTACGACTGCAATTCTGCAAGTGGTTTGTGTGAAGGAGTATTTTCCTTTCCATTGATGGGACACGGCAAGCATGGGTGCAGACACAGAAACCTCACATGTGTCATTCAGCAAAAGGAAAAAAAAAGAAAAAAGAAAATCGAGCTAGTTCGCATCAAATTGTTCTGGTTTAGCTTGCAAGGAAACAAACAAATGTTGTTTGGTTGTCACCTGCATTTGTAGTATAGTTCCAAATACTTTTTTTCCTTAAATGTTGTCCAGCATTAAATCATTTCCAAACCCACACAATCTACTGGCCCACCTATGTTTCTCAAATCCTCTGCTTAATTCTTTGAGTCCTCGCATGAAATGAGTCTGTGAAGTGTTACTAAGAACGGCTCCACAGCAAAACTTTTGGATCAAAAAAAAAATAAAAAAAAAATTAAAAGCAAACGGTATTTGATTTCACTTCACTTGGTGGTCTAGCACTGTGGAAACACCTTAGAAAGATCACCATAATGACCTTTCACCCCCTTCCCACAGGGATTTGAAACTTGCCTTAGTGGAATCACACAAAGCAGACTTCCATGACAACTACTCAACAAGTCGATTTAGAAGCTCCCAGGAGCTTGTCAAGTTTTGCTTCTAGCTTACTAAACTCAAACTGGATTAGCTTCTTCAGTTGTCCTATTGTACCTATCCTAGAAGCAGGATCGACAAACCACCTGGTAAAGGAGAAGTTCTTCTGGAAAGAGTTCTACCCCAAGAGCAAAACTTCCCTGCCATCCTATGCTCAAGATGCTAGGGAGACAGTATCACAAAACACAGGCAGAAACCCTTAGCAACAAAACCTGAACTTTTGGTCCCATTTTAGCTCCTAGGCAAAGCGAAACAGAAAGCTATCAAAAATTAAGCTGGGGGTAAAAATGTTTAGCCAGATCACAGCTTTCTTCTGATGCGTTAGCATCCAGTAACGTTTAAGTGTTCAGGCAGGTCAGTCCTAAAACACATACACTTTCATCATCATGCAACAAGAACCTGAATCCAAAAAAATACAAACACGTCCAAAGAACACACAGAATGCAAACAAGACAACTTCCTTTACAAAGTGGCCAGCAAGCGCTATGATTACTGGTGTTAATTCAAACAGTAAGCACTTCATTGCTATAGCATGCACCCACATCGGAACAGCACTGCTAACACAGACACTGATAAAAGTTCACTTTAGTCTATAAATGCCTACAGACAAACATCTAGTCCCCCAGGAAGTTACCGTTGTTGCATTCCTCGGAGACAATCTTGGAGTATATTCCTTGTCTGTCTGCAGCTGGGAGAAACACACCGGACGATACTTCCCTCAGACCTTCACAATTCGACTCTATAATCTAAAACATATGCGTGACAATTGGTACAAATGCATTTTCAACTCATTTCTACGCAAAAAGCCAACTTGCACAGCATGGTATCAAGTATATTAGAGGTACAAAAACCTTTTATAAGACCCCAGGAAAGGACACACCAAGATTGTGTGTGTTTTCAGGTCTTAGGCAAAAACCTGACAACTCATCTAAACTGTTCTGTCACACTGAGAAACTGGACAGCCAGAAAGGAAAACTAACATGGCAACTCAAGATGTGGGTTGCGAACCAATAGCTGCAGGTCTGTGGTGATCCAACTTCTGTACTGAACTAGTACCTGACATTCAAGTTTCTGCTTATGTTTCTTAGGCACGTATCCTGCATGGTGACGGAATATATCGATACTCCCAGTCACAAGGCCAATTTGGATTGAATGAAGACTAGCAAGGCAGAGCTTACAGAAACTCAGGCTACCCCCCCCCCAAAAAAAAAACGGAAAGAAATAATTTAGTCCTTAGTCCTGTATTTTTAAGAAGGGGGTAGGAAAGAGTTTGTTTTTATTTCTCACAAGCAAAGCCAGAGGGGGTTAGCTACAGACCCTGCTTATTTTCTTCTAGCCCGCCTATTACCACAGACAGAACTAAAAGGGCACATACAGCCAGGATGTGCGGTATCTCTGTTTAACCCGACTTCCAAAAAGGGCTGCAGTACACCTCCAAAAGGTAGAGGGAATCTGATCAGAAGCAGCTAACCGTCTAGGTTATAGACCCTAAGGAAAATCGCTGACCAGGTCAGCAGAACAGGGCTGCATGGTGAAAAAGCAACAATCCTGCCAGGCCCTGGTTACAAACATGGAGTAGAAGCAGTAGAAGAGACGAGCCTTATCAGCGTTAGGGCTCAAGGCAACAGCAAGCTCTCAAGTGCTTCTGGATCTTACTCCTCCCTTCCATGCACCCCTTCTGGTGGGGACCCCTGAGTCTTCCACAGACAGTACCTCGGAATCCCAGGGAGAATCATTATCTTCCTCTGCTCCCTCGGCTGGCAGGGCACCTATAAATGAGGTAACAAGTGAGACACTGAGTGGTTTTAGTTCACTCTGCTTTTCCCCGTCGGTCAAGCCCTGCATCCAAAAGATGCGCAGTGGTTCTCTTGCTAAGGACAACCTAAGAAGAGAGTGTTTCTTCACGCCTGGTCACATCATGGTATTTCCTTTTCACTGCCACCTCCTCTTGCCTCCTTTCCAGCAGAAGATGGATCTGCACAACAGCTGACACAGCTACAAGCAACACCCAGCCCAATTCAGGAAGACACTCCTGCATGCTGCAGTCCGGTGAGATACAGAGTTTAGGTCACCCGCTCTCCAGCCTACAGAACCAGAATCTGGCACTTACTACTGCTTTCCGCTGCACAGGAGGTAATGTAGAAACACTGTCCAAAACACCCTCACACTAAAATCATGAAGCAACAACGCGCGTTTTGTAGCGCCACCAAGAAAGCTCTTCCTGGACAGAGGGGTGTTACCCTGCACCTTCCCAGACGCTCAACACCTCAGCATTGCCACTGAAACACAGAGTATGGGCTCACAGCTCCAACACACGCCAAACACGCAAAAGTTGTTTCTATCTTAGGGGATTAACATCCAAATCTCTTCTCTACCAGACAAACAAAAGGTTCAGTCTCAGTGGGTTCCTGGCCAGATGCGACTATCTTCATTTGGCTCTTTTAAGCTACTCCATTAGGTAAAACTGACTCAGGATTCACTCATGTGACTTCTAGTGCTCTCTCCAATGAGCCTTTACCACTCCTCTCTCCTCTGAGATTTCCCTCCTCATCAATTGTCTTCCATAGTGATTTTGTGCAGATGACAGTGCAAAGCAGCTACTCTTCTATACAGAAAAGATAGGAACAACACTACTGATCCAAGCTGACCCAACACTCTTGACCCAAAAACATATTTCAATAAGTTCTGATGAGTAGTAACAAAGTAAATAGATCGGGAAATCTAATCTCTCATTGAACACTCAGTTGTGCAAGATACTGCACTTTTTTTCCAGATTTATGAAATAAACTTGTGAAGGATGGCATTCAGGCCTTTTAGAGTCATACAGCTTTGTGCCGCAGGAACTGTGATGCTTTGCTGAAGCCATCTAAATTGCTTAAACCAAAAGCCAACCATAAAAGTTGGAAGGAAATTGTCACATGTACTTCTTAACACTTGATCTTCACGATAACACCTGGGGAAACACTAACATGGCACAAATGAATAAAGACACACCAGAAAAGTAGCTGACACGAAACGAGCTACGAAAAGGTGGTTGTTCTGTGTTTGTAATATTATACAAACGTATATACAACGTAATGATCCGCTATGGGGCTACATCTCACATTATTGTGTAATACAGACAAAACCAGCACTCATGCTTGAACAACTTTTAACAAACCTCTATGCATCTTACAAAAACGCTATCACCACAAAACAAAGGGCACAAGAGGACCTGCTCTTGCTTACCCACTGCAAAGACATGAGAGAGACGAGAAGAGCGAGAGGAAGAGGTGGTGGAGAGGAGGACTGGAAGAGCAAGAGGAGAGAGAGAGATTTTTCCTAGGGAGAAGTTTAATCTCTATTATTGCCAAAAGAAATATGGTACTTTTTTTATCCCCCTAAAGCGAGGATGCCAAGGTGCTTGGAACCATTTGTATTCTATACTTCAAAGTTACAAGTTCACGTACTTGCTGACAGATCTGCTCACCTCTCTCTCATTTCTATTTTCAATAGCTGAATGTAGCAACTCTTAAAAACTCATCTCAATAGTAGATATGGAAATCAATAAACGTTAAAACAAGGAAACTAAAAAACCACTGAAGTCATATATCCTCCCTCCAATTTCTAGTGGACCAACTAGCTGTGTCACTTTTATCCTTGTTTCCAAAAACAGAGAATTCCTGGCAACACGCTGACACTGTCATTTCCTCCCACCTTGTCTCTCTTCCCCGCTTCCTTCCCCTGCCTCTGAACCTGCTGGGCAGTTTCCAGCCTCAAAGGAATGTATTTGCTACACGTTCCAAAGCAACTGCCAGACAGGTAGAGAAAAGCCAGGGAAGCAATCATTCCTGCTACGTACAGCTACCGGCTGAGCCCAAGAACGATCCTTTCTGTCTCACCTGCAGCACCTGGACAGCTTAAATTGCAGATCCCTAGCCCGGAATCAGCTACGGCACATGCTCGGGGAACCACAAATATCAGGAAGGGTTTTTTTGAGAAACTGGAAGGAAAGCAAACTTCAGGACTCCCCTGAAAAGGGGAGATGACAGCAGGTATAGAGGAGGAAGCCCACATCATGGAAGGGTATTTGCAGTGTTGAATGGCAGACCAGAGGAGGAGCACACACATGCATAGAGGCGTATTTCAGTAGACCTTCTTTTCCCAGAACACCTTGCTAGAACCATTAATTTAGTATTAGGAACAAAACATGCCAGTACAATGTGTCTGGCCATAAAAAAACCCAAAACACTACAGAGACTGCTATGAATACCTTCAATATCATCTGCATCTCCTAAACCTAATTCCTCCAACAGATCTGCAAAACAAATCAATCAGATGCTTTACTAAATACTCCTCTCCAGAAAGATTATGAAGCTAAACCCAGAACCACATGAACTAAACGTTACCTGATTCCTGCTGCCTTTTTTTAGGAGAGGTTTCCTTCACTTCCAAAGCAGATTCTGGAGTCTTCAGCTAGAAAAGACACAATCCAATGACAATAGGCCAATTTCAAAGTAACCACATACTATTCAATGAGGACAGCAAGTAGCCAATCTGACATGAACAAATACTTACCTGGGAATTGCTGGGTTTCTCTGAAAAGCCTGGAGGTTAAAAAAAAAATGTTTTGAAAAATGTGATTTTATTTAATTGAAGGTCTCTTTTACTCCATTCAACATCACCAGGTTTGCAGCTAAGTATTAGTTGAAAGCATTCTTTCATCAAGAGTATGATGCCTAACATTCAATTTGCCTCATCATATAGCATTTGTAGGACTATATCAGAAATGGACACCACACACTTCCCATCACGCACCTTGGATTTAAAAAACAATAATCACAAAACTAGGACAATTCATGTGAAGCAATAAGGTCGGGCTTGTTGAACGAACAAAATCAAAATACTTAGTCCTTTTGAGGAGCTGAATCCTGTTTTCTAAAAGGATTATTTGTAAAACCAAATCCGGTCTGCTATAGCGAATGATCACAAAACAGCGCAGCAGCGCTACGACTGCAATTCTGCAAGTGGTTTGTGTGAAGGAGTATTTTCCTTTCCATTGATGGGACACGGCAAGCATGGGTGCAGACACAGAAACCTCACATGTGTCATTCAGCAAAAGGAAAAAAAAAAAGAAAAAATAAAATCGAGCTAGTTCGCATCAAATTGTTCTGGTTTAGCTTGCAAGGAAACAAACAAATGTTGTTTGGTTGTCATCTGCATTTGTAGTATAGTTCCAAATACTTTTTTTCCTTAAATGTTGTCCAGCATTAAATCATTTCCAAACCCACACAATCTACTGGCCCACCTATGTTTCTCAAATCCTCTGCTTAAATCTTTGAGTTTGAGTCCTCGCATGAAATGAGTCTGTGAAGTTTTACTAAGAACGGCTCCACAGCAAAACTTTTGGATCAAAACAAAAAACAAAAATTAAAAGTAAAAAGTATTTACAGTATTTGATTTCACTTCACTTGGTGGTCTAGCACTATTGAAAACACCTTCGAAAGATCACCATAATGACCTTTCACCCCCTTCCCACAGGGATTTTAAATTTGCCTTAGTGGAATCACACAAAGCAGACTTCCATGACAACTACTCAACAAGTCGATTTAGAAGCTCCCAGGAGCTTGTCAAGTTTTGCTTCTAGCTTACTAAACTCAAACTGGATTAGCTTCTTCAGTTGTCCTATTGTACCTATCCTAGAAGCAGGATCGACAAACCACCTGGTAAAGGAGAAGTTCTTCTGGAAAGAGTTCTACCCCAAGAGCAAAACTTCCCTGCCATCCTATGCTCAAGATGCTAGGGAGACAGTATCACAAAACACAGGCAGAAACCCTTAGCAACAAAACCTGAACTTTCGGTCCCATTTTAGCTCCTAGGCAAAGCGAAACAGAAAGCTATCAAAAATTAAGCTGGGGGTAAAAATGTTTAGCCAGATCACAGCTTTCTTCTGATGCGTTAGCATCCAGTAACGTTTAAGTGTTCAGGCAGGTCAGTCCTAAAACACATACACTTTCATCATCATGCAACAAGAACCTGAATCCAAAAAAATACAAACACGTCCAAAGAACACACAGAATGCAAACAAGACAACTTCCTTTACAAAGTGGCCAGCAAGCGCTATGATTACTGGTGTTAATTCAAACAGTAAGCACTTCATTGCTATAGCATGCACCCACATCGGAACAGCATTGCTAAGACAGACACTGATAAAAGTTCACTTTAGTCTATAAATGCCTACAGACAAACATCTAGTCCCCCAGGAAGTTACCGTTGTTGCATTCCTCGGAGACAATCTTGGAGTATATTCCTTGTCTGTCTGCAGCTGGGAGAAACACACCGGACGATACTTCCCTCAGACCTTCACAATTCGACTCTATAATCTAAAACATATGCGTGACAATTGGTACAAATGCATTTTCAACTCATTTCTACGCAAAAAGCCAACTTGCACAGCATGGTATCAAGTATATTAGAGGTACAAAAACCTTTTATAAGACCCCAGGAAAGGACACACCAAGATTGTGTGTGTTTTCAGGTCTTAGGCAAAAACCTGACAACTCATCTAAACTGTTCTGTCACACTGAGAAACTGGACAGCCAGAAAGGAAAACTAACATGGCAACTCAAGATGTGGGTTGCGAACCAATAGCTGCAGGTCTGTGGTGATCCAACTTCTGTACTGAACTAGTAGCTGACATTCAAGTTTCTGCTTATGTTTCTTAGGCACGTATCCTGCATGGTGACGGAATACATCGATACTCCCAGTCACAAGGCCAATTTGGATTGAATGAAGACTAGCAAGGCAGAGCTTACAGAAACTCAGGCTACCCCCCCCCCAAAAAAAAAACGGAAAGAAATAATTTAGTCCTTAGTCCTGTATTTTTAAGAAGGGGGTAGGAAAGAGTTTGTTTTTATTTCTCACAAGCAAAGCCAGAGGGGGTTAGCTACAGACCCTGCTTATTTTCTTCTAGCCCGCCTATTACCACAGACAGAACTAAAAGGGCACATACAGCCAGGATGTGCGGTATCTCTGTTTAACCCGACTTCCAAAAAGGACTGCAGTACACCTCCAAAAGGTAGAGGGAATCTGATCAGAAGCAGCTAACCGTCTAGGTTATAGACCCTAAGGAAAATCGCTGACCAGGTCAGCAGAACAGGGCTGCATGGTGAAAAAGCAACAATCCTGCCAGGCCCTGGTTACAAACATGGAGTAGAAGCAGTAGAAGAGACGAGCCTTATCAGCGTTAGGGCTCAAGGCAACAGCAAGCTCTCAAGTGCTTCTGGATCTTACTCCTCCCCTCCATGCACCCCTTCTGGTGGGGACCCCTGAGTCTTCCACAGACAGTACCTCGGAATCCCAGGGAGAATCATTATCTTCCTCTGCTCCCTCGGCTGGCAGGGCACCTATAAATGAGGTAACAAGTGAGACACTGAGTGGTTTTAGTTCACTCTGCTTTTCCCCGTCGGTCAAGCCCTGCATCCAAAAGATGCGCAGTGGTTCTCTTGCTAAGGACAACCTAAGAAGAGAGTGTTTCTTCACGCCTGGTCACATCATGGTATTTCCTTTTCACTGCCACCTCCTCTTGCCTCCTTTCCAGCAGAAGATGGATATGCACAACAGCTGACACAGCTACAAGCAACACCCAGCCCAATTCAGGAAGACACTCCTGCATGCTGCAGTCCGGTGAGATACAGAGTTTAGGTCACCCGCTCTCCAGCCTACAGAACCAGAATCTGGCACTTACTACTGCTTTCCGCTGCACAGGAGGTAATGTAGAAACACTGTCCAAAACACCCTCACACTAAAATCATGAAGCAACAACGCGCGTTTTGTAGCGCCACCAAGAAAGCTCTTCCTGGACAGAGGGGTGTTACCCTGCACCTTCCCAGACGCTCAACACCTCAGCATTGCCACTGAAACACAGAGTATGGGCTCGCAGCTCCAACACACGCCAAACACGCAAAAGTTGTTTCTATCTTAGGGGATTAACATCCAAATCTCTTCTCTACCAGACAAACAAAAGGTTCAGTCTCAGTGGGTTCCTGGCCAGATGCGACTATCTTCATTTAGCTCTTTTAAGCTACTCCATTAGGTAAAACTGACTCAGGATTCACTCATGTGACTTCTAGTGCTCTCTCCAATGAGCCTTTACCACTCCTCTCTCCTCTGAGATTTCCCTCCTCATCAATTGTCTTCCATAGTGATTTTGTGCAGATGACAGTGCAAAGCAGCTACTCTTCTATACAGAAAAGATAGGAACAACACTACTGATCCAAGCTGACCCAACACTCTTGACCCAAAAACATATTTCAATAAGTTCTGATGAGTAGTAACAAAGTAAATAGATCGGGAAATCTAATCTCTCATTGAACACTCAGTTGTGCAAGATACTGCACCTTTTTTCCAGATTTATGAAATAAACTTGTGAAGGATGGCATTCAGGCCTTTTAGAGTCATACAGCTTTGTGCCGCAGGAACTGTGATGCTTTGCTGAAGCCATCTAAATTGCTTAAACCAAAAGCCAACCATAAAAGTTGGAAGGAAATTGTCACATGTACTTCTTAACACTTGATCTTCACGATAACACCTGGGGAAACACTAACATGGCACTAATGAATAAAGACACACCAGAAAAGTAGCTGACACGAAACGAGCTACGAAAAGGTGGTTGTTCTGTGTTTGTAATATTATACAAACGTATATACAACGTAATGATCCGCTATGGGGCTACATCTCACATTATTGTGTAATACAGACAAAACCAGCACTCATGCTTGAACAACTTTTAACAAACCTCTATGCATCTTACAAAAACGCTATCACCACAAAACAAAGGGCACAAGAGGACCTGCTCTTGCTTACCCACTGCAAAGACATGAGAGAGACGAGAAGAGCGAGAGGAAGAGGTGGTGGAGAGGAGGACTGGAAGAGCAAGAGGAGAGAGAGAGATTTTTCCTAGGGAGAAGTTTAATCTCTATTATTGCCAAAAGAAATATGGTACTTTTTTTATCCCCCTAAAGCGAGGATGCCAAGGTGCTTGGAACCATTTGTATTCTATACTTCAAAGTTACAAGTTCACGTACTTGCTGACAGATCTGCTCACCTCTCTCTCATTTCTATTTTCAATAGCTGAATGTAGCAACTCTTAAAAACTCATCTCAATAGTAGATATGGAAATCAATAAACGTTAAAACAAGGAAACTAAAAAACCACTGAAGTCATATATCCTCCCTCCAATTTCTAGTGGACCAACTAGCTGTGTCACTTTTATCCTTGTTTCCAAAAACAGAGAATTCCTGGCAACACGCTGACACTGTCATTTCCTCCCACCTTGTCTCTCTTCCCCGCTTCCTTCCCCTGCCTCTGAACCTGCTGGGCAGTTTCCAGCCTCAAAGGAATGTATTTGCTACACGTTCCAAAGCAACTGCCAGACAGGTAGAGAAAAGCCAGGGAAGCAATCATTCCTGCTACGTACAGCTACCGGATGAGCCCAAGAACGATCCTTTCTGTCTCACCTGCAGCACCTGGACAGCTTAAATTGCAGATCCCTAGCCCGGAATCAGCTACGGCACATGCTCGGGGAACCACAAATATCAGGAAGGGTTTTTTTGAGAAACTGGAAGGAAAGCAAACTTCAGGACTCCCCTGAAAAGGGGAGATGACAGCAGGTATAGAGGAGGAAGCCCACATCATGGAAGGGTATTTGCAGTGTTGAATGGCAGACCAGAGGAGGAGCACACACATGCATAGAGGCGTATTTCAGTAGACCTTCTTTTCCCAGAACACCTTGCTAGAACCATTAATTTAGTATTAGGAAAAAAACATGCCAGTACAATGTGTCTGGCCATAAAAAAACCCAAAACACTACAGAGACTGCTATGAATACCTTCAATATCATCTGCATCTCCTAAACCTAATTCCTCCAACAGATCTGCAAAACAAATCAATCAGATGCTTTACTAAATACTCCTCTCCAGAAAGATTATGAAGCTAAACCCAGAACCACATGAACTAAACGTTACCTGATTCCTGCTGCCTTTTTTTAGGAGAGGTTTCCTTCACTTCCAAAGCAGATTCTGGAGTCTTCAGCTAGAAAAGACACAATCCAATGACAATAGGCCAATTTCAAAGTAACCACATACTATTCAATGAGGACAGCAAGTAGCCAATCTGACATGAACAAATACTTACCTGGAAATTGCTGGGTTTCTCTGAAAAGCCTGGAGGTTAAAAAAAAAATGTTTTGAAAAATGAGATTTTATTTAATTGAAGGTCTCTTTTACTCCATTCAACATCACCAGGTTTACAGCTAAGTATTAGTTGAAAGCATTCTTTCATCAAGAGTATGATGCCTAACATTCAATTTGCCTCATCATATAGCATTTGTAGGACTATACCAGAAATGGACACCACACACTTCCCATCACGCACCTTGGATTTAAAAAACAATAATCACAAAACTAGGACAATTCATGTGAAGCAATAAGGTCGGGCTTGTTGAACGAACAAAATCAAAATACTTAGTCCTTTTGAGGAGCTGAATCCTGTTTTCTAAAAGGATTATTTGTAAAACCAAATCCGGTCTGCTATAGCGAATGATCACAAAACAGCGCAGCAGCGCTACGACTGCAATTCTGCAAGTGGTTTGTGTGAAGGAGTATTTTCCTTTCCATTGATGGGACACGGCAAGCATGGGTGCAGACACAGAAACCTCACATGTGTCATTCAGCAAAAGGAAAAAAAAAAGAAAAAAGAAAATCGAGCTAGTTCGCATCAAATTGTTCTGGTTTAGCTTGCAAGGAAACAAACAAATGTTGTTTGGTTGTCATCTGCATTTGTAGTATAGTTCCAAATACTTTTTTTTCCTTAAATGTTGTCCAGCATTAAATCATTTCCAAACCCACACAATCTACTGGCCCACCTATGTTTCTCAAATCCTCTGCTTAATTCTTTGAGTTTGAGTCCTCGCATGAAATGAGTCCGTGAAGTGTTACTAAGAACGGCTCCACAGCAAAACTTTTGGATCAAAAAAAAAAATATTAAAAGCAAACGGTATTTGATTTCACTTCACTTGGTGGTCTAGCACTATGGAAAACCTTCGAAAGATCACCATAATGACCTTTCACCCCCTTCCCACAGGGATTTTAAATTTGCCTTAGTGGAATCACACAAAGCAGACTTCCATGACAACTACTCAACAAGTCGATTTAGAAGCTCCCAGGAGCTTGTCAAGTTTTGCTTCTAGCTTACTAAACTCAAACTGGATTAGCTTCTTCAGTTGTCCTATTGTACCTATCCTAGAAGCAGGATCGACAAACCACCTGGTAAAGGAGAAGTTCTTCTGGAAAGAGTTCTACCCCAAGAGCAAAACTTCCCTACCATCCTATGCTCAAGATGCTAGGGAGACAGTATCACAAAACACAGGCAGAAACCCTTAGCAACAAAACCTGAACTTTCGGTCCCATTTTAGCTCCTAGGCAAAGCGAAACAGAAAGCTATCAAAAATTAAGCTGGGGGTAAAAATGTTTAGCCAGATCACAGCTTTCTTCCTATGCGTTAGCATCCAGTAACGTTTAAGTGTTCAGGCAGGTCAGTCCTAAAACACATACACTTTCATCATCATGCAACAAGAACCTGAATCCAAAAAAATACAAACACGTCCAAAGAACACACAGAATGCAAACAAGACAACTTCCTTTACAAAGTGGCCAGCAAGCGCTATGATTACTGGTGTTAATTCAAACAGTAAGCACTTCATTGCTATAGCATGCACCCACATCGGAACAGCATTGCTAAGACAGACACTGATAAAAGTTCACTTTAGTCTATAAATGCCTACAGACAAACATCTAGTCCCCCAGGAAGTTACCGTTGTTGCATTCCTCGGAGACAATCTTGGAGTATATTCCTTGTCTGTCTGCAGCTTGGAGAAACACACCGGACGATACTTCCCTCAGACCTTCACAATTCGACTCTATAATCTAAAACATATGCGTGACAATTGGTACAAATGCATTTTCAACTCATTTCTACGCAAAAAGCCAACTTGTACAGCATGGTATCAAGTATATTAGAGGTACAAAAACCTTTTATAAGACCCCAGGAAAGGACACACCAAGATTGTGTGTGTTTTCAGGTCTTAGGCAAAAACCTGACAACTCATCTAAACTGTTCTGTCACACTGAGAAACTGGACAGCCAGAAAGGAAAACTAACATGGCAACTCAAGATGTGGGTTGCGAACCAATAGCTGCAGGTCTGTGGTGATCCAACTTCTGTACTGAACTAGTAGCTGACATTCAAGTTTCTGCTTATGTTTCTTAGGCACGTATCCTGCATGGTGACGGAATACATCGATACTCCCAGTCACAAGGCCAATTTGGATTGAATGAAGACTAGCAAGGCAGAGCTTACAGAAACTCAGGCTACCTCCCCCCCCAAAAAAAAAAACGGAAAGAAATAATTTAGTCCTTAGTCCTGTATTTTTAAGAAGGGGGTAGGAAAGAGTTTGTTTTTATTTCTCACAAGCAAAGCCAGAGGGGGTTAGCTACAGACCCTGCTTATTTTCTTCTAGCCCGCCTATTACCACAGACAGAACTAAAAGGGCACATACAGCCAGGATGTGCGGTATCTCTGTTTAACCCGACTTCCAAAAAGGGCTGCAGTACACCTCCAAAAGGTAGAGGGAATCTGATCAGAAGCAGCTAACCGTCTAGGTTATAGACCCTAAGGAAAATCGCTGACCAGGTCAGCAGAACAGGGCTGCATGGTGAAACAGCAACAATCCTGCCAGGCCCTGGTTACAAACATGGAGTAGAAGCAGTAGAAGAGACGAGCCTTATCAGCGTTAGGGCTCAAGGCAACAGCAAGCTCTCAAGTGCTTCTGGATCTTACTCCTCCCCTCCATGCACCCCTTCTGGTGGGGACCCCTGAGTCTTCCACAGACAGTACCTCGGAATCCCAGGGAGAATCATTATCTTCCTCTGCTCCCTCGGCTGGCAGGGCACCTATAAATGAGGTAACAAGTGAGACACTGAGTGGTTTTAGTTCACTCTGCTTTTCCCCGTCGGTCAAGCCCTGCATCCAAAAGATGCGCAGTGGTTCTCTTGCTAAGGACAACCTAAGAAGAGAGTGTTTCTTCACGCCTGGTCACATCATGGTATTTCCTTTTCACTGCCACCTCCTCTTGCCTCCTTTCCAGCAGAAGATGGATATGCACAACAGCTGACACAGCTACAAGCAACACCCAGCCCAATTCAGGAAGACACTCCTGCATGCTGCAGTCCGGTGAGATACAGAGTTTAGGTCACCCGCTCTCCAGCCTACAGAACCAGAATCTGGCACTTACTACTGCTTTCCGCTGCACAGGAGGTAATGTAGAAACACTGTCCAAAACACCCTCACACTAAAATCATGAAGCAACAACGCGCGTTTTGTAGCGCCACCAAGAAAGCTCTTCCTGGACAGAGGGGTGTTACCCTGCACCTTCCCAGACGCTCAACACCTCAGCATTGCCACTGAAACACAGAGTATGGGCTCGCAGCTCCAACACACGCCAAACACGCAAAAGTTGTTTCTATCTTAGGGGATTAACATCCAAATCTCTTCTCTACCAGACAAACAAAAGGTTCAGTCTCAGTGGGTTCCTGGCCAGATGCGACTATCTTCATTTAGCTCTTTTAAGCTACTCCATTAGGTAAAACTGACTCAGGATTCACTCATGTGACTTCTAGTGCTCTCTCCAATGAGCCTTTACCACTCCTCTCTCCTCTGAGATTTCCCTCCTCATCAATTGTCTTCCATAGTGATTTTGTGCAGATGACAGTGCAAAGCAGCTACTCTTCTATACAGAAAAGATAGGAACAACACTACTGATCCAAGCTGACCCAACACTCTTGACCCAAAAACATATTTCAATAAGTTCTGATGAGTAGTAACAAAGTAAATAGATCGGGAAATCTAATCTCTCATTGAACACTCAGTTGTGCAAGATACTGCACCTTTTTTCCAGATTTATGAAATAAACTTGTGAAGGATGGCATTCAGGCCTTTTAGAGTCATACAGCTTTGTGCCGCAGGAACTGTGATGCTTTGCTGAAGCCATCTAAATTGCTTAAACCAAAAGCCAACCATAAAAGTTGGAAGGAAATTGTCACATGTACTTCTTAACACTTGATCTTCACGATAACACCTGGGGAAACACTAACATGGCACTAATGAATAAAGACACACCAGAAAAGTAGCTGACACGAAACGAGCTACGAAAAGGTGGTTGTTCTGTGTTTGTAATATTATACAAACGTATATACAACGTAACGATCCGCTATGGGGCTACATCTCACATTATTGTGTAATACAGACAAAACCAGCACTCATGCTTGAACAACTTTTAACAAACCTCTATGCATCTTACAAAAACGCTATCACCACAAAACAAAGGGCACAAGAGGACCTGCTCTTGCTTACCCACTGCAAAGACATGAGAGAGACGAGAAGAGCGAGAGGAAGAGGTGGTGGAGAGGAGGACTGGAAGAGCAAGAGGAGAGAGAGAGATTTTTCCTAGGGAGAAGTTTAATCTCTATTATTGCCAAAAGAAATATGGTACTTTTTTTATCCCCCTAAAGCGAGGATGCCAAGGTGCTTGGAACCATTTGTATTCTATACTTCAAAGTTACAAGTTCACGTACTTGCTGACAGATCTGCTCACCTCTCTCTCATTTCTATTTTCAATAGCTGAATGTAGCAACTCTTAAAAACTCATCTCAATAGTAGATATGGAAATCAATAAACGTTAAAACAAGGAAACTAAAAAACCACTGAAGTCATATATCCTCCCTCCAATTTCTAGTGGACCAACTAGCTGTGTCACTTTTATCCTTGTTTCCAAAAACAGAGAATTCCTGGCAACACGCTGACACTGTCATTTCCTCCCACCTTGTCTCTCTTCCCCGCTTCCTTCCCCTGCCTCTGAACCTGCTGGGCAGTTTCCAGCCTCAAAGGAATGTATTTGCTACACGTTCCAAAGCAACTGCCAGACAGGTAGAGAAAAGCCAGGGAAGCAATCATTCCTGCTACGTACAGCTACCGGCTGAGCCCAAGAACGATCCTTTCTGTCTCACCTGCAGCACCTGGACAGCTTAAATTGCAGATCCCTAGCCCGGAATCAGCTACGGCACATGCTCGGGGAACCACAAATATCAGGAAGGGTTTTTTTGAGAAACTGGAAGGAAAGCAAACTTCAGGACTCCCCTGAAAAGGGGAGATGACAGCAGGTATAGAGGAGGAAGCCCACATCATGGAAGGGTATTTGCAGTGTTGAATGGCAGACCAGAGGAGGAGCACACACATGCATAGAGGCGTATTTCAGTAGACCTTCTTTTCCCAGAACACCTTGCTAGAACCATTAATTTAGTATTAGGAAAAAAACATGCCAGTACAATGTGTCTGGCCATAAAAAAACCCAAAACACTACAGAGACTGCTATGAATACCTTCAATATCATCTGCATCTCCTAAACCTAATTCCTCCAACAGATCTGCAAAACAAATCAATCAGATGCTTTACTAAATACTCCTCTCCAGAAAGATTATGAAGCTAAACCCAGAACCACATGAACTAAACGTTACCTGATTCCTGCTGCCTTTTTTTAGGAGAGGTTTCCTTCACTTCCAAAGCAGATTCTGGAGTCTTCAGCTAGAAAAGACACAATCCAATGACAATAGGCCAATTTCAAAGTAACCACATACTATTCAATGAGGACAGCAAGTAGCCAATCTGACATGAACAAATACTTACCTGGAAATTGCTGGGTTTCTCTGAAAAGCCTGGAGGTTAAAAAAAAATGTTTTGAAAAATGAGATTTTATTTAATTGAAGGTCTCTTTTACTCCATTCAACATCACCAGGTTTACAGCTAAGTATTAGTTGAAAGCATTCTTTCATCAAGAGTATGATGCCTAACATTCAATTTGCCTCATCATATAGCATTTGTAGGACTATACCAGAAATGGACACCACACACTTCCCATCACGCACCTTGGATTTAAAAAACAATAATCACAAAACTAGGACAATTCATGTGAAGCAATAAGGTCGGGCTTGTTGAACGAACAAAATCAAAATACTTAGTCCTTTTGAGGAGCTGAATCCTGTTTTCTAAAAGGATTATTTGTAAAACCAAATCCGGTCTGCTATAGCGAATGATCACAAAACAGCGCAGCAGCGCTACGACTGCAATTCTGCAAGTGGTTTGTGTGAAGGAGTATTTTCCTTTCCATTGATGGGACACGGCAAGCATGGGTGCAGACACAGAAACCTCACATGTGTCATTCAGCAAAAGGAAAAAAAAAAAGAAAAAAGAAAATCGAGCTAGTTCGCATCAAATTGTTCTGGTTTAGCTTGCAAGGAAACAAACAAATGTTGTTTGGTTGTCATCTGCATTTGTAGTATAGTTCCAAATACTTTTTTTTCCTTAAATGTTGTCCAGCATTAAATCATTTCCAAACCCACACAATCTACTGGCCCACCTATGTTTCTCAAATCCTCTGCTTAATTCTTTGAGTTTGAGTCCTCGCATGAAATGAGTCCGTGAAGTGTTACTAAGAACGGCTCCACAGCAAAACTTTTGGATCAAAAAAAAAATATTAAAAGCAAACGGTATTTGATTTCACTTCACTTGGTGGTCTAGCACTATGGAAAACCTTCGAAAGATCACCATAATGACCTTCCACCCCCTTCCCACAGGGATTTTAAATTTGCCTTAGTGGAATCACACAAAGCAGACTTCCATGACAACTACTCAACAAGTCGATTTAGAAGCTCCCAGGAGCTTGTCAAGTTTTGCTTCTAGCTTACTAAACTCAAACTGGATTAGCTTCTTCAGTTGTCCTATTGTACCTATCCTAGAAGCAGGATCGACAAACCACCTGGTAAAGGAGAAGTTCTTCTGGAAAGAGTTCTACCCCAAGAGCAAAACTTCCCTACCATCCTATGCTCAAGATGCTAGGGAGACAGTATCACAAAACACAGGCAGAAACCCTTAGCAACAAAACCTGAACTTTCGGTCCCATTTTAGCTCCTAGGCAAAGCGAAACAGAAAGCTATCAAAAATTAAGCTGGGGGTAAAAATGTTTAGCCAGATCACAGCTTTCTTCCTATGCGTTAGCATCCAGTAACGTTTAAGTGTTCAGGCAGGTCAGTCCTAAAACACATACACTTTCATCATCATGCAACAAGAACCTGAATCCAAAAAAATACAAACACGTCCAAAGAACACACAGAATGCAAACAAGACAACTTCCTTTACAAAGTGGCCAGCAAGCGCTATGATTACTGGTGTTAATTCAAACAGTAAGCACTTCATTGCTATAGCATGCACCCACATCGGAACAGCATTGCTAAGACAGACACTGATAAAAGTTCACTTTAGTCTATAAATGCCTACAGACAAACATCTAGTCCCCCAGGAAGTTACCGTTGTTGCATTCCTCGGAGACAATCTTGGAGTATATTCCTTGTCTGTCTGCAGCTGGGAGAAACACACCGGACGATACTTCCCTCAGACCTTCACAATTCGACTCTATAATCTAAAACATATGCGTGACAATTGGTACAAATGCATTTTCAACTCATTTCTACGCAAAAAGCCAACTTGTACAGCATGGTATCAAGTATATTAGAGGTACAAAAACCTTTTATAAGACCCCAGGAAAGGACACACCAAGATTGTGTGTGTTTTCAGGTCTTAGGCAAAAACCTGACAACTCATCTAAACTGTTCTGTCACACTGAGAAACTGGACAGCCAGAAAGGAAAACTAACATGGCAACTCAAGATGTGGGTTGCGAACCAATAGCTGCAGGTCTGTGGTGATCCAACTTCTGTACTGAACTAGTAGCTGACATTCAAGTTTCTGCTTATGTTTCTTAGGCACGTATCCTGCATGGTGACGGAATACATCGATACTCCCAGTCACAAGGCCAATTTGGATTGAATGAAGACTAGCAAGGCAGAGCTTACAGAAACTCAGGCTACCCCCCCCCCAAAAAAAAAACGGAAAGAAATAATTTAGTCCTTAGTCCTGTATTTTTAAGAAGGGGGTAGGAAAGAGTTTGTTTTTATTTCTCACAAGCAAAGCCAGAGGGGGTTAGCTACAGACCCTGCTTATTTTCTTCTAGCCCGCCTATTACCACAGACAGAACTAAAAGGGCACATACAGCCAGGATGTGCGGTATCTCTGTTTAACCCGACTTCCAAAAAGGGCTGCAGTACACCTCCAAAAGGTAGAGGGAATCTGATCAGAAGCAGCTAACCGTCTAGGTTATAGACCCTAAGGAAAATCGCTGACCAGGTCAGCAGAACAGGGCTGCATGGTGAAAAAGCAACAATCCTGCCAGGCCCTGGTTACAAACATGGAGTAGAAGCAGTAGAAGAGACGAGCCTTATCAGTGTTAGGGCTCAAGGCAACAGCAAGCTCTCAAGTGCTTCTGGATCTTACTCCTCCCCTCCATGCACCCCTTCTGGTGGGGACCCCTGAGTCTTCCACAGACAGTACCTCGGAATCCCAGGGAGAATCATTATCTTCCTCTGCTCCCTCGGCTGGCAGGGCACCTATAAATGAGGTAACAAGTGAGACACTGAGTGGTTTTAGTTCACTCTGCTTTTCCCCGTCGGTCAAGCCCTGCATCCAAAAGATGCGCAGTGGTTCTCTTGCTAAGGACAACCTAAGAAGAGAGTGTTTCTTCACGCCTGGTCACATCATGGTATTTCCTTTTCACTGCCACCTCCTCTTGCCTCCTTTCCAGCAGAAGATGGATATGCACAACAGCTGACACAGCTACAAGCAACACCCAGCCCAATTCAGGAAGACACTCCTGCATGCTGCAGTCCGGTGAGATACAGAGTTTAGGTCACCCGCTCTCCAGCCTACAGAACCAGAATCTGGCACTTACTACTGCTTTCCGCTGCACAGGAGGTAATGTAGAAACACTGTCCAAAACACCCTCACACTAAAATCATGAAGCAACAACGCGCGTTTTGTAGCGCCACCAAGAAAGCTCTTCCTGGACAGAGGGGTGTTACCCTGCACCTTCCCAGACGCTCAACACCTCAGCATTGCCACTGAAACACAGAGTATGGGCTCACAGCTCCAACACACGCCAAACACGCAAAAGTTGTTTCTATCTTAGGGGATTAACATCCAAATCTCTTCTCTACCAGACAAACAAAAGGTTCAGTCTCAGTGGGTTCCTGGCCAGATGCGACTATCTTCATTTAGCTCTTTTAAGCTACTCCATTAGGTAAAACTGACTCAGGATTCACTCATGTGACTTCTAGTGCTCTCTCCAATGAGCCTTTACCACTCCTCTCTCCTCTGAGATTTCCCTCCTCATCAATTGTCTTCCATAGTGATTTTGTGCAGATGACAGTGCAAAGCAGCTACTCTTCTATACAGAAAAGATAGGAACAACACTACTGATCCAAGCTGACCCAACACTCTTGACCCAAAAACATATTTCAATAAGTTCTGATGAGTAGTAACAAAGTAAATAGATCGGGAAATCTAATCTCTCATTGAACACTCAGTTGTGCAAGATACTGCACCTTTTTTCCAGATTTATGAAATAAACTTGTGAAGGATGGCATTCAGGCCTTTTAGAGTCATACAGCTTTGTGCCGCAGGAACTGTGATGCTTTGCTGAAGCCATCTAAATTGCTTAAACCAAAAGCCAACCATAAAAGTTGGAAGGAAATTGTCACATGTACTTCTTAACACTTGATCTTCACGATAACACCTGGGGAAACACTAACATGGCACTAATGAATAAAGACACACCAGAAAAGTAGCTGACACGAAACGAGCTACGAAAAGGTGGTTGTTCTGTGTTTGTAATATTATACAAACGTATATACAACGTAATGATCCGCTATGGGGCTACATCTCACATTATTGTGTAATACAGACAAAACCAGCACTCATGCTTGAACAACTTTTAACAAACCTCTATGCATCTTACAAAAACGCTATCACCACAAAACAAAGGGCACAAGAGGACCTGCTCTTGCTTACCCACTGCAAAGACATGAGAGAGACGAGAAGAGCGAGAGGAAGAGGTGGTGGAGAGGAGGACTGGAAGAGCAAGAGGAGAGAGAGAGATTTTTCCTAGGGAGAAGTTTAATCTCTATTATTGCCAAAAGAAATATGGTACTTTTTTTATCCCCCTAAAGCGAGGATGCCAAGGTGCTTGGAACCATTTGTATTCTATACTTCAAAGTTACAAGTTCACGTACTTGCTGACAGATCTGCTCACCTCTCTCTCATTTCTATTTTCAATAGCTGAATGTAGCAACTCTTAAAAACTCATCTCAATAGTAGATATGGAAATCAATAAACGTTAAAACAAGGAAACTAAAAAACCACTGAAGTCATATATCCTCCCTCCAATTTCTAGTGGACCAACTAGCTGTGTCACTTTTATCCTTGTTTCCAAAAACAGAGAATTCCTGGCAACACGCTGACACTGTCATTTCCTCCCACCTTGTCTCTCTTCCCCGCTTCCTTCCCCTGCCTCTGAACCTGCTGGGCAGTTTCCAGCCTCAAAGGAATGTATTTGCTACACGTTCCAAAGCAACTGCCAGACAGGTAGAGAAAAGCCAGGGAAGCAATCATTCCTGCTACGTACAGCTACCGGATGAGCCCAAGAACGATCCTTTCTGTCTCACCTGCAGCACCTGGACAGCTTAAATTGCAGATCCCTAGCCCGGAATCAGCTACGGCACATGCTCGGGGAACCACAAATATCAGGAAGGGTTTTTTTGAGAAACTGGAAGGAAAGCAAACTTCAGGACTCCCCTGAAAAGGGGAGATGACAGCAGGTATAGAGGAGGAAGCCCACATCATGGAAGGGTATTTGCAGTGTTGAATGGCAGACCAGAGGAGGAGCACACACATGCATAGAGGCGTATTTCAGTAGACCTTCTTTTCCCAGAACACCTTGCTAGAACCATTAATTTAGTATTAGGAAAAAAACATGCCAGTACAATGTGTCTGGCCATAAAAAAACCCAAAACACTACAGAGACTGCTATGAATACCTTCAATATCATCTGCATCTCCTAAACCTAATTCCTCCAACAGATCTGCAAAACAAATCAATCAGATGCTTTACTAAATACTCCTCTCCAGAAAGATTATGAAGCTAAACCCAGAACCACATGAACTAAACGTTACCTGATTCCTGCTGCCTTTTTTTAGGAGAGGTTTCCTTCACTTCCAAAGCAGATTCTGGAGTCTTCAGCTAGAAAAGACACAATCCAATGACAATAGGCCAATTTCAAAGTAACCACATACTATTCAATGAGGACAGCAAGTAGCCAATCTGACATGAACAAATACTTACCTGGAAATTGCTGGGTTTCTCTGAAAAGCCTGGAGGTTAAAAAAAAAATGTTTTGAAAAATGAGATTTTATTTAATTGAAGGTCTCTTTTACTCCATTCAACATCACCAGGTTTACAGCTAAGTATTAGTTGAAAGCATTCTTTCATCAAGAGTATGATGCCTAACATTCAATTTGCCTCATCATATAGCATTTGTAGGACTATACCAGAAATGGACACCACACACTTCCCATCACGCACCTTGGATTTAAAAAACAATAATCACAAAACTAGGACAATTCATGTGAAGCAATAAGGTCGGGCTTGTTGAACGAACAAAATCAAAATACTTAGTCCTTTTGAGGAGCTGAATCCTGTTTTCTAAAAGGATTATTTGTAAAACCAAATCCGGTCTGCTATAGCGAATGATCACAAAACAGCGCAGCAGCGCTACGACTGCAATTCTGCAAGTGGTTTGTGTGAAGGAGTATTTTCCTTTCCATTGATGGGACACGGCAAGCATGGGTGCAGACACAGAAACCTCACATGTGTCATTCAGCAAAAGGAAAAAAAAAGAAAAAAGAAAATCGAGCTAGTTCGCATCAAATTGTTCTGGTTTAGCTTGCAAGGAAACAAACAAATGTTGTTTGGTTGTCATCTGCATTTGTAGTATAGTTCCAAATACTTTTTTTTCCTTAAATGTTGTCCAGCATTAAATCATTTCCAAACCCACACAATCTACTGGCCCACCTATGTTTCTCAAATCCTCTGCTTAATTCTTTGAGTTTGAGT
Organism: Streptopelia decaocto; assembly: GCF_964273445.1. Lineage (NCBI taxonomy): Eukaryota > Metazoa > Chordata > Aves > Columbiformes > Columbidae > Streptopelia > Streptopelia decaocto. The sequence goes on from NW_028116145.1 coordinate 52,329, forward strand.
CCTCGCATGAAATGAGTCCGTGAAGTGTTACTAAGAACGGCTCCACAGCAAAACTTTTGGATCAAAAAAAAAAATATTAAAAGCAAACGGTATTTGATTTCACTTCACTTGGTGGTCTAGCACTATGGAAAACCTTCGAAAGATCACCATAATGACCTTTCACCCCCTTCCCACAGGGATTTTAAATTTGCCTTAGTGGAATCACACAAAGCAGACTTCCATGACAACTACTCAACAAGTCGATTTAGAAGCTCCCAGGAGCTTGTCAAGTTTTGCTTCTAGCTTACTAAACTCAAACTGGATTAGCTTCTTCAGTTGTCCTATTGTACCTATCCTAGAAGCAGGATCGACAAACCACCTGGTAAAGGAGAAGTTCTTCTGGAAAGAGTCCTACCCCAAGAGCAAAACTTCCCTACCATCCTATGCTCAAGATGCTAGGGAGACAGTATCACAAAACACAGGCAGAAACCCTTAGCAACAAAACCTGAACTTTCGGTCCCATTTTAGCTCCTAGGCAAAGCGAAACAGAAAGCTATCAAAAATTAAGCTGGGGGTAAAAATGTTTAGCCAGATCACAGCTTTCTTCCTATGCGTTAGCATCCAGTAACGTTTAAGTGTTCAGGCAGGTCAGTCCTAAAACACATACACTTTCATCATCATGCAACAAGAACCTGAATCCAAAAAAATACAAACACGTCCAAAGAACACACAGAATGCAAACAAGACAACTTCCTTTACAAAGTGGCCAGCAAGCGCTATGATTACTGGTGTTAATTCAAACAGTAAGCACTTCATTGCTATAGCATGCACCCACATCGGAACAGCATTGCTAAGACAGACACTGATAAAAGTTCACTTTAGTCTATAAATGCCTACAGACAAACATCTAGTCCCCCAGGAAGTTACCGTTGTTGCATTCCTCGGAGACAATCTTGGAGTATATTCCTTGTCTGTCTGCAGCTGGGAGAAACACACCGGACGATACTTCCCTCAGACCTTCACAATTCGACTCTATAATCTAAAACATATGCGTGACAATTGGTACAAATGCATTTTCAACTCATTTCTACGCAAAAAGCCAACTTGCACAGCATGGTATCAAGTATATTAGAGGTACAAAAACCTTTTATAAGACCCCAGGAAAGGACACACCAAGATTGTGTGTGTTTTCAGGTCTTAGGCAAAAACCTGACAACTCATCTAAACTGTTCTGTCACACTGAGAAACTGGACAGCCAGAAAGGAAAACTAACATGGCAACTCAAGATGTGGGTTGCGAACCAATAGCTGCAGGTCTGTGGTGATCCAACTTCTGTACTGAACTAGTAGCTGACATTCAAGTTTCTGCTTATGTTTCTTAGGCACGTATCCTGCATGGTGACGGAATACATCGATACTCCCAGTCACAAGGCCAATTTGGATTGAATGAAGACTAGCAAGGCAGAGCTTACAGAAACTCAGGCTACCCCCCCCAAAAAAAAAAACGGAAAGAAATAATTTAGTCCTTAGTCCTGTATTTTTAAGAAGGGGGTAGGAAAGAGTTTGTTTTTATTTCTCACAAGCAAAGCCAGAGGGGGTTAGCTACAGACCCTGCTTATTTTCTTCTAGCCCGCCTATTACCACAGACAGAACTAAAAGGGCACATACAGCCAGGATGTGCGGTATCTCTGTTTAACCCGACTTCCAAAAAGGGCTGCAGTACACCTCCAAAAGGTAGAGGGAATCTGATCAGAAGCAGCTAACCGTCTAGGTTATAGACCCTAAGGAAAATCGCTGACCAGGTCAGCAGAACAGGGCTGCATGGTGAAAAAGCAACAATCCTGCCAGGCCCTGGTTACAAACATGGAGTAGAAGCAGTAGAAGAGACGAGCCTTATCAGCGTTAGGGCTCAAGGCAACAGCAAGCTCTCAAGTGCTTCTGGATCTTACTCCTCCCCTCCATGCACCCCTTCTGGTGGGGACCCCTGAGTCTTCCACAGACAGTACCTCGGAATCCCAGGGAGAATCATTATCTTCCTCTGCTCCCTCGGCTGGCAGGGCACCTATAAATGAGGTAACAAGTGAGACACTGAGTGGTTTTAGTTCACTCTGCTTTTCCCCGTCGGTCAAGCCCTGCATCCAAAAGATGCGCAGTGGTTCTCTTGCTAAGGACAACCTAAGAAGAGAGTGTTTCTTCACGCCTGGTCACATCATGGTATTTCCTTTTCACTGCCACCTCCTCTTGCCTCCTTTCCAGCAGAAGATGGATATGCACAACAGCTGACACAGCTACAAGCAACACCCAGCCCAATTCAGGAAGACACTCCTGCATGCTGCAGTCCGGTGAGATACAGAGTTTAGGTCACCCGCTCTCCAGCCTACAGAACCAGAATCTGGCACTTACTACTGCTTTCCGCTGCACAGGAGGTAATGTAGAAACACTGTCCAAAACACCCTCACACTAAAATCATGAAGCAACAACGCGCGTTTTGTAGCGCCACCAAGAAAGCTCTTCCTGGACAGAGGGGTGTTACCCTGCACCTTCCCAGACGCTCAACACCTCAGCATTGCCACTGAAACACAGAGTATGGGCTCACAGCTCCAACACACGCCAAACACGCAAAAGTTGTTTCTATCTTAGGGGATTAACATCCAAATCTCTTCTCTACCAGACAAACAAAAGGTTCAGTCTCAGTGGGTTCCTGGCCAGATGCGACTATCTTCATTTAGCTCTTTTAAGCTACTCCATTAGGTAAAACTGACTCAGGATTCACTCATGTGACTTCTAGTGCTCTCTCCAATGAGCCTTTACCACTCCTCTCTCCTCTGAGATTTCCCTCCTCATCAATTGTCTTCCATAGTGATTTTGTGCAGATGACAGTGCAAAGCAGCTACTCTTCTATACAGAAAAGATAGGAACAACACTACTGATCCAAGCTGACCCAACACTCTTGACCCAAAAACATATTTCAATAAGTTCTGATGAGTAGTAACAAAGTAAATAGATCGGGAAATCTAATCTCTCATTGAACACTCAGTTGTGCAAGATACTGCACCTTTTTTCCAGATTTATGAAATAAACTTGTGAAGGATGGCATTCAGGCCTTTTAGAGTCATACAGCTTTGTGCCGCAGGAACTGTGATGCTTTGCTGAAGCCATCTAAATTGCTTAAACCAAAAGCCAACCATAAAAGTTGGAAGGAAATTGTCACATGTACTTCTTAACACTTGATCTTCACGATAACACCTGGGGAAACACTAACATGGCACTAATGAATAAAGACACACCAGAAAAGTAGCTGACACGAAACGAGCTACGAAAAGGTGGTTGTTCTGTGTTTGTAATATTATACAAACGTATATACAACGTAATGATCCGCTATGGGGCTACATCTCACATTATTGTGTAATACAGACAAAACCAGCACTCATGCTTGAACAACTTTTAACAAACCTCTATGCATCTTACAAAAACGCTATCACCACAAAACAAAGGGCACAAGAGGACCTGCTCTTGCTTACCCACTGCAAAGACATGAGAGAGACGAGAAGAGCGAGAGGAAGAGGTGGTGGAGAGGAGGACTGGAAGAGCAAGAGGAGAGAGAGAGATTTTTCCTAGGGAGAAGTTTAATCTCTATTATTGCCAAAAGAAATATGGTACTTTTTTTATCCCCCTAAAGCGAGGATGCCAAGGTGCTTGGAACCATTTGTATTCTATACTTCAAAGTTACAAGTTCACGTACTTGCTGACAGATCTGCTCACCTCTCTCTCATTTCTATTTTCAATAGCTGAATGTAGCAACTCTTAAAAACTCATCTCAATAGTAGATATGGAAATCAATAAACGTTAAAACAAGGAAACTAAAAAACCACTGAAGTCATATATCCTCCCTCCAATTTCTAGTGGACCAACTAGCTGTGTCACTTTTATCCTTGTTTCCAAAAACAGAGAATTCCTGGCAACACGCTGACACTGTCATTTCCTCCCACCTTGTCTCTCTTCCCCGCTTCCTTCCCCTGCCTCTGAACCTGCTGGGCAGTTTCCAGCCTCAAAGGAATGTATTTGCTACACGTTCCAAAGCAACTGCCAGACAGGTAGAGAAAAGCCAGGGAAGCAATCATTCCTGCTACGTACAGCTACCGGATGAGCCCAAGAACGATCCTTTCTGTCTCACCTGCAGCACCTGGACAGCTTAAATTGCAGATCCCTAGCCCGGAATCAGCTACGGCACATGCTCGGGGAACCACAAATATCAGGAAGGGTTTTTTTGAGAAACTGGAAGGAAAGCAAACTTCAGGACTCCCCTGAAAAGGGGAGATGACAGCAGGTATAGAGGAGGAAGCCCACATCATGGAAGGGTATTTGCAGTGTTGAATGGCAGACCAGAGGAGGAGCACACACATGCATAGAGGCGTATTTCAGTAGACCTTCTTTTCCCAGAACACCTTGCTAGAACCATTAATTTAGTATTAGGAAAAAAACATGCCAGTACAATGTGTCTGGCCATAAAAAAACCCAAAACACTACAGAGACTGCTATGAATACCTTCAATATCATCTGCATCTCCTAAACCTAATTCCTCCAACAGATCTGCAAAACAAATCAATCAGATGCTTTACTAAATACTCCTCTCCAGAAAGATTATGAAGCTAAACCCAGAACCACATGAACTAAACGTTACCTGATTCCTGCTGCCTTTTTTTAGGAGAGGTTTCCTTCACTTCCAAAGCAGATTCTGGAGTCTTCAGCTAGAAAAGACACAATCCAATGACAATAGGCCAATTTCAAAGTAACCACATACTATTCAATGAGGACAGCAAGTAGCCAATCTGACATGAACAAATACTTACCTGGGAATTGCTGGGTTTCTCTGAAAAGCCTGGAGGTTAAAAAAAAAAATGTTTTGAAAAATGTGATTTTATTTAATTGAAGGTCTCTTTTACTCCATTCAACATCACCAGGTTTACAGCTAAGTATTAGTTGAAAGCATTCTTTCATCAAGAGTATGATGCCTAACATTCAATTTGCCTCATCATATAGCATTTGTAGGACTATACCAGAAATGGACACCACACACTTCCCATCACGCACCTTGGATTTAAAAAACAATAATCACAAAACTAGGACAATTCATGTGAAGCAATAAGGTCGGGCTTGTTGAACGAACAAAATCAAAATACTTAGTCCTTTTGAGGAGCTGAATCCTGTTTTCTAAAAGGATTATTTGTAAAACCAAATCCGGTCTGCTATAGCGAATGATCACAAAACAGCGCAGCAGCGCTACGACTGCAATTCTGCAAGTGGTTTGTGTGAAGGAGTATTTTCCTTTCCATTGATGGGACACGGCAAGCATGGGCGCAGACACAGAAACCTCACATGTGTCATTCAGCAAAAGGAAAAAAAAAGAAAAAAGAAAATCGAGCTAGTTCGCATCAAATTGTTCTGGTTTAGCTTGCAAGGAAACAAACAAATGTTGTTTGGTTGTCATCTGCATTTGTAGTATAGTTCCAAATACTTTTTTTTCCTTAAATGTTGTCCAGCATTAAATCATTTCCAAACCCACACAATCTACTGGCCCACCTATGTTTCTCAAATCCTCTGCTTAATTCTTTGAGTTTGAGTCCTCGCATGAAATGAGTCCGTGAAGTGTTACTAAGAACGGCTCCACAGCAAAACTTTTGGATCAAAAAAAAAAAATATTAAAAGCAAACGGTATTTGATTTCACTTCACTTGGTGGTCTAGCACTATGGAAAACCTTCGAAAGATCACCATAATGACCTTCCACCCCCTTCCCACAGGGATTTTAAATTTGCCTTAGTGGAATCACACAAAGCAGACTTCCATGACAACTACTCAACAAGTCGATTTAGAAGCTCCCAGGAGCTTGTCAAGTTTTGCTTCTAGCTTACTAAACTCAAACTGGATTAGCTTCTTCAGTTGTCCTATTGTACCTATCCTAGAAGCAGGATCGACAAACCACCTGGTAAAGGAGAAGTTCTTCTGGAAAGAGTTCTACCCCAAGAGCAAAACTTCCCTGCCATCCTATGCTCAAGATGCTAGGGAGACAGTATCACAAAACACAGGCAGAAACCCTTAGCAACAAAACCTGAACTTTCGGTCCCATTTTAGCTCCTAGGCAAAGCGAAACAGAAAGCTATCAAAAATTAAGCTGGGGGTAAAAATGTTTAGCCAGATCACAGCTTTCTTCCTATGCGTTAGCATCCAGTAACGTTTAAGTGTTCAGGCAGGTCAGTCCTAAAACACATACACTTTCATCATCATGCAACAAGAACCTGAATCCAAAAAAATACAAACACGTCCAAAGAACACACAGAATGCAAACAAGACAACTTCCTTTACAAAGTGGCCAGCAAGCGCTATGATTACTGGTGTTAATTCAAACAGTAAGCACTTCATTGCTATAGCATGCACCCACATCGGAACAGCATTGCTAAGACAGACACTGATAAAAGTTCACTTTAGTCTATAAATGCCTACAGACAAACATCTAGTCCCCCAGGAAGTTACCGTTGTTGCATTCCTCGGAGACAATCTTGGAGTATATTCCTTGTCTGTCTGCAGCTGGGAGAAACACACCGGATGATACTTCCCTCAGACCTTCACAATCCGACTCTATAATCTAAAACATATGCATGACAATGGGTACAAATGCATTTTCAACTCATTTCTACGCAAAAAGCCAACTTGCACAGCATGGTATCAAGTATATTAGAGGTACAAAAACCTTTTATAAGACCCCAGGAAAGGACACACCAAGATTGTGTGTGTTTTCAGGTCTTAGGCAAAAACCTGACAACTCATCTAAACTGTTCTGTCACACTGAGAAACTGGACAGCCAGAAAGGAAAACTAACATGGCAACTCAAGACGTGGGTTGCGAACCAATAGCTGCAGGTCTGTGGTGATCCAACTTCTGTACTGAACTAGTAGCTGACATTCAAGTTTCTGCTTATGTTTCTTAGGCACGTATCCTGCATGGTGACGGAATATATTGATACTCCCAGTCACAAGGCCAATTTGGATTGAATGAAGACTAGCAAGGCAGAGCTTACAAAAAGGGCTGGAGCACACCTCCAAAAGCTAGAGGGGATCCAATCAGAAGAGCTAACCATATAGGTTATACCCTAAGGAAAATCGCTGACCAGGTCAGCAGAACAGGGCTGCATGGTGAAAAAGCAACAATCCTGCCAGGCCCTGGTTACAAACATGGAGTAGAAGCAGTAGAAGAGACGAGCCTTATCAGCGTTAGGGCTCAAGGCAACAGCAAGCTCTCAAGTGCTTCTGGATCTTACTCCTCCCCTCCATGCACCCCTTCTGGTGGGGACCCCTGAGTCTTCCACAGACAGTACCTCGGAATCCCAGGGAGAATCATTATCTTCCTCTGCTCCCTCGGCTGGCAGGGCACCTATAAATGAGGTAACAAGTGAGACACTGAGTGGTTTTAGTTCACTCTGCTTTTCCCCGTCGGTCAAGCCCTGCATCCAAAAGATGCGCAGTGGTTCTCTTGCTAAGGACAACCTAAGAAGAGAGTGTTTCTTCACGCCTGGTCACATCATGGTATTTCCTTTTCACTGCCACCTCCTCTTGCCTCCTTTCCAGCAGAAGATGGATATGCACAACAGCTGACACAGCTACAAGCAACACCCAGCCCAATTCAGGAAGACACTCCTGCATGCTGCAGTCCGGTGAGATACAGAGTTTAGGTCACCCGCTCTCCAGCCTACAGAACCAGAATCTGGCACTTACTACTGCTTTCCGCTGCACAGGAGGTAATGTAGAAACACTGTCCAAAACACCCTCACACTAAAATCATGAAGCAACAACGCGCGTTTTGTAGCGCCACCAAGAAAGCTCTTCCTGGACAGAGGGGTGTTACCCTGCACCTTCCCAGACGCTCAACACCTCAGCATTGCCACTGAAACACAGAGTATGGGCTCACAGCTCCAACACACGCCAAACACGCAAAAGTTGTTTCTATCTTAGGGGATTAACATCCAAATCTCTTCTCTACCAGACAAACAAAAGGTTCAGTCTCAGTGGGTTCCTGGCCAGATGCGACTATCTTCATTTAGCTCTTTTAAGCTACTCCATTAGGTAAAACTGACTCAGGATTCACTCATGTGACTTCTAGTGCTCTCTCCAATGAGCCTTTACCACTCCTCTCTCCTCTGAGATTTCCCTCCTCATCAATTGTCTTCCATAGTGATTTTGTGCAGATGACAGTGCAAAGCAGCTACTCTTCTATACAGAAAAGATAGGAACAACACTACTGATCCAAGCTGACCCAACACTCTTGACCCAAAAACATATTTCAATAAGTTCTGATGAGTAGTAACAAAGTAAATAGATCGGGAAATCTAATCTCTCATTGAACACTCAGTTGTGCAAGATACTGCACCTTTTTTCCAGATTTATGAAATAAACTTGTGAAGGATGGCATTCAGGCCTTTTAGAGTCATACAGCTTTGTGCCGCAGGAACTGTGATGCTTTGCTGAAGCCATCTAAATTGCTTAAACCAAAAGCCAACCATAAAAGTTGGAAGGAAATTGTCACATGTACTTCTTAACACTTGATCTTCACGATAACACCTGGGGAAACACTAACATGGCACTAATGAATAAAGACACACCAGAAAAGTAGCTGACACGAAACGAGCTACGAAAAGGTGGTTGTTCTGTGTTTGTAATATTATACAAACGTATATACAACGTAATGATCCGCTATGGGGCTACATCTCACATTATTGTGTAATACAGACAAAACCAGCACTCATGCTTGAACAACTTTTAACAAACCTCTATGCATCTTACAAAAACGCTATCACCACAAAACAAAGGGCACAAGAGGACCTGCTCTTGCTTACCCACTGCAAAGACATGAGAGAGACGAGAAGAGCGAGAGGAAGAGGTGGTGGAGAGGAGGACTGGAAGAGCAAGAGGAGAGAGAGAGATTTTTCCTAGGGAGAAGTTTAATCTCTATTATTGCCAAAAGAAATATGGTACTTTTTTTATCCCCCTAAAGCGAGGATGCCAAGGTGCTTGGAACCATTTGTATTCTATACTTCAAAGTTACAAGTTCACGTACTTGCTGACAGATCTGCTCACCTCTCTCTCATTTCTATTTTCAATAGCTGAATGTAGCAACTCTTAAAAACTCATCTCAATAGTAGATATGGAAATCAATAAACGTTAAAACAAGGAAACTAAAAAACCACTGAAGTCATATATCCTCCCTCCAATTTCTAGTGGACCAACTAGCTGTGTCACTTTTATCCTTGTTTCCAAAAACAGAGAATTCCTGGCAACACGCTGACACTGTCATTTCCTCCCACCTTGTCTCTCTTCCCCGCTTCCTTCCCCTGCCTCTGAACCTGCTGGGCAGTTTCCAGCCTCAAAGGAATGTATTTGCTACACGTTCCAAAGCAACTGCCAGACAGGTAGAGAAAAGCCAGGGAAGCAATCATTCCTGCTACGTACAGCTACCGGATGAGCCCAAGAACGATCCTTTCTGTCTCACCTGCAGCACCTGGACAGCTTAAATTGCAGATCCCTAGCCCGGAATCAGCTACGGCACATGCTCGGGGAACCACAAATATCAGGAAGGGTTTTTTTGAGAAACTGGAAGGAAAGCAAACTTCAGGACTCCCCTGAAAAGGGGAGATGACAGCAGGTATAGAGGAGGAAGCCCACATCATGGAAGGGTATTTGCAGTGTTGAATGGCAGACCAGAGGAGGAGCACACACATGCATAGAGGCGTATTTCAGTAGACCTTCTTTTCCCAGAACACCTTGCTAGAACCATTAATTTAGTATTAGGAAAAAAACATGCCAGTACAATGTGTCTGGCCATAAAAAAACCCAAAACACTACAGAGACTGCTATGAATACCTTCAATATCATCTGCATCTCCTAAACCTAATTCCTCCAACAGATCTGCAAAACAAATCAATCAGATGCTTTACTAAATACTCCTCTCCAGAAAGATTATGAAGCTAAACCCAGAACCACATGAACTAAACGTTACCTGATTCCTGCTGCCTTTTTTTAGGAGAGGTTTCCTTCACTTCCAAAGCAGATTCTGGAGTCTTCAGCTAGAAAAGACACAATCCAATGACAATAGGCCAATTTCAAAGTAACCACATACTATTCAATGAGGACAGCAAGTAGCCAATCTGACATGAACAAATACTTACCTGGGAATTGCTGGGTTTCTCTGAAAAGCCTGGAGGTTAAAAAAAAAAATGTTTTGAAAAATGTGATTTTATTTAATTGAAGGTCTCTTTTACTCCATTCAACATCACCAGGTTTACAGCTAAGTATTAGTTGAAAGCATTCTTTCATCAAGAGTATGATGCCTAACATTCAATTTGCCTCATCATATAGCATTTGTAGGACTATACCAGAAATGGACACCACACACTTCCCATCACGCACCTTGGATTTAAAAAACAATAATCACAAAACTAGGACAATTCATGTGAAGCAATAAGGTCGGGCTTGTTGAACGAACAAAATCAAAATACTTAGTCCTTTTGAGGAGCTGAATCCTGTTTTCTAAAAGGATTATTTGTAAAACCAAATCCGGTCTGCTATAGCGAATGATCACAAAACAGCGCAGCAGCGCTACGACTGCAATTCTGCAAGTGGTTTGTGTGAAGGAGTATTTTCCTTTCCATTGATGGGACACGGCAAGCATGGGCGCAGACACAGAAACCTCACATGTGTCATTCAGCAAAAGGAAAAAAAAAGAAAAAAGAAAATCGAGCTAGTTCGCATCAAATTGTTCTGGTTTAGCTTGCAAGGAAACAAACAAATGTTGTTTGGTTGTCATCTGCATTTGTAGTATAGTTCCAAATACTTTTTTTTCCTTAAATGTTGTCCAGCATTAAATCATTTCCAAACCCACACAATCTACTGGCCCACCTATGTTTCTCAAATCCTCTGCTTAATTCTTTGAGTTTGAGTCCTCGCATGAAATGAGTCCGTGAAGTGTTACTAAGAACGGCTCCACAGCAAAACTTTTGGATCAAAAAAAAAAAATATTAAAAGCAAACGGTATTTGATTTCACTTCACTTGGTGGTCTAGCACTATGGAAAACCTTCGAAAGATCACCATAATGACCTTCCACCCCCTTCCCACAGGGATTTTAAATTTGCCTTAGTGGAATCACACAAAGCAGACTTCCATGACAACTACTCAACAAGTCGATTTAGAAGCTCCCAGGAGCTTGTCAAGTTTTGCTTCTAGCTTACTAAACTCAAACTGGATTAGCTTCTTCAGTTGTCCTATTGTACCTATCCTAGAAGCAGGATCGACAAACCACCTGGTAAAGGAGAAGTTCTTCTGGAAAGAGTTCTACCCCAAGAGCAAAACTTCCCTGCCATCCTATGCTCAAGATGCTAGGGAGACAGTATCACAAAACACAGGCAGAAACCCTTAGCAACAAAACCTGAACTTTCGGTCCCATTTTAGCTCCTAGGCAAAGCGAAACAGAAAGCTATCAAAAATTAAGCTGGGGGTAAAAATGTTTAGCCAGATCACAGCTTTCTTCCTATGCGTTAGCATCCAGTAACGTTTAAGTGTTCAGGCAGGTCAGTCCTAAAACACATACACTTTCATCATCATGCAACAAGAACCTGAATCCAAAAAAATACAAACACGTCCAAAGAACACACAGAATGCAAACAAGACAACTTCCTTTACAAAGTGGCCAGCAAGCGCTATGATTACTGGTGTTAATTCAAACAGTAAGCACTTCATTGCTATAGCATGCACCCACATCGGAACAGCATTGCTAAGACAGACACTGATAAAAGTTCACTTTAGTCTATAAATGCCTACAGACAAACATCTAGTCCCCCAGGAAGTTACCGTTGTTGCATTCCTCGGAGACAATCTTGGAGTATATTCCTTGTCTGTCTGCAGCTGGGAGAAACACACCGGATGATACTTCCCTCAGACCTTCACAATCCGACTCTATAATCTAAAACATATGCATGACAATGGGTACAAATGCATTTTCAACTCATTTCTACGCAAAAAGCCAACTTGCACAGCATGGTATCAAGTATATTAGAGGTACAAAAACCTTTTATAAGACCCCAGGAAAGGACACACCAAGATTGTGTGTGTTTTCAGGTCTTAGGCAAAAACCTGACAACTCATCTAAACTGTTCTGTCACACTGAGAAACTGGACAGCCAGAAAGGAAAACTAACATGGCAACTCAAGACGTGGGTTGCGAACCAATAGCTGCAGGTCTGTGGTGATCCAACTTCTGTACTGAACTAGTAGCTGACATTCAAGTTTCTGCTTATGTTTCTTAGGCACGTATCCTGCATGGTGACGGAATATATTGATACTCCCAGTCACAAGGCCAATTTGGATTGAATGAAGACTAGCAAGGCAGAGCTTACAAAAAGGGCTGGAGCACACCTCCAAAAGCTAGAGGGGATCCAATCAGAAGAGCTAACCATATAGGTTATACCCTAAGGAAAATCGCTGACCAGGTCAGCAGAACAGGGCTGCATGGTGAAAAAGCAACAATCCTGCCAGGCCCTGGTTACAAACATGGAGTAGAAGCAGTAGAAGAAACGAGCCTTATCAGCGTTAGGGATCAAGGCAACAGCAAGCTCTCAAGTGCTTCTGGATCTTACTCCTCCCCTCCATGCACCCCTTCTGGTGGGGACCCCTGAGTCTTCCACAGACAGTACCTCGGAATCCCAGGGAGAATCATTATCTTCCTCTGCTCCCTCGGCTGGCAGGGCACCTATAAATGAGGTAACAAGTGAGACACTGAGTGGTTTTACTTCACTCTGCTTTCCCCGTCGGTCAAGCCCTGCATCCAAAAGATGCCTTCTGCTCCTACTCTGAGACCTGAGGTAAGGACCAAAGTGCTCAACTCTGAACAAGCTGGTAATGCTTTCAAGCACACACAGCTGTGGCACTGGAGAGACCCTCTACATTTTAAAACTGTAGAAGGTGAGGTACTAGAACAAACAGCTCTCAGCTTAACTCAAAGCTCTCCTAGCCTTCAGCTAAGAACAATCACAGCTTTTCAATCCAACAACATGGGCCAGTAAGGGGAATACTGCTGTTACACCCAAGACATTTTCTTAGTCCTCCATTTTTTTATCATGTGTGCGTTGTGTTCAGATTAATTCAGGGACAACAGAGCAATGCAAGCAAGAATGGTACTTGCTTCATATAGCATTACTGGGAATCCAAAATCATAATTGCAGTTCTTCAAGAATTAATGAAAAGGAACAAAAGCTGCTTTCCTTCTCTGCCAATGCCCACTAGCATTCACAGGCAAGGGAAACATTTGCTGTCTTAGAGGTCAATCACCATTTTCTTTCATTGAGTGTGCATTAACATTTAGAGAGGAATAACTGGGACTAGTATTTACTAATTCATTTCTCTCACCAGCATTTTCTTTTGAAGCGTTGTGGACTTGATGGTTGTCATTACAAATAGAATTCTTCACTCCCTCAAGAACTGCAGTTTGTAGCTTTTCACCAGTGTCTTCTTTCTCCTGCTCCTCCTCCTTTTCTTCCCATTCAGGTGATTCTCCCTAAAAGAAATGGATGAAAGCAGCTGGAAAGAGCAGAAACAAGCACCTTCTTTGCCACCCATCGACAACTTGAAAAATACTTTTCTTGTGTAAGACAACAGGGAAAATTTATTGAGCTTTGTTTTACAAGACTTTCAGTTTTTCCATGGGAATCTGCATGAGTAGAAAGCAATGCCTAATGTTCTAAGTCTCACCTCCAGTTCTGCAAAGCCCCTGAGAAAAATTCAATTGATTCCAGAAACAGTCTACCGCCTATTCTTTTTACTGCAAAACCACTGCAACCAATATAAAAAAATATGGAAAATGTTGCCTGATACTATTCTTATACCTAAGAAACTGATTTGGCTAGCAGTGAGACATTTTCTAATACCAAAAAGGATGATTGAAAGATGGGTATATGTGAAGAATAAGTATTAAGAGAAATCCAGTTTACTATTTGTTTCTTACCTGTATCACCCTTAGAAAATAATGTTGTCATTGGATCATCCCTATATGCTTACTTTGGTGCTTGAGTGAAATGCTGCTCTTAAATTTTCTTGACTGCTCTTTAAGCACAAGTTTTCCCTTTCTTGCTTCAGGGCTTCCTCAGTATCTTCATCACCCACACATTCAAGAACAACAGAGTTTGGTCTTTGGCTTTCAAGCTTTGGGCTTTTTGCTGCATTTCTGTCAGCATTTCTGTGAAACTTCTCCTGAATCATGCTTTTCCTATTCTGGCTTTCTTGTGAATCTTGCCAATTATTTAGATTTTGAAAGACAGCTTGTTTTGGCACTGACTTGCAAGATACTTCATTATTCATTATCTTTGGAGACACAGAAGTTACATTTTCATAACACCCAGCTATAAAAACACAGGAGTATCAACAGATTCCTCCACCTTTTCATCAAGTTCTTTACTTATTTTATGATCATCATCACAGACATCTCCAGTTCCACACCAAGCTTCCCCTTCATACTTAGCATTACTAAAATACTTCAATTTCTCATTAATTTCCCCTTTAGGTTTTGTTTTCTTTCCCTGCTTCTCCACCTGTATGTCTTTAGACTGAGTTTCTTCATCTTCCTGATCTTCCTCCTCCTGTTCTTCTTTGAGGCTTTTCTTTGGTGACTTAGGACTTTCAATTGTAGAACCATCACCATCGTCTTAAAGCATAAGAGAAGGAAAAACACGTGTGAACCAAATGAGCTATGTAAACAGAAAAAAGAAAAAAAAAGAACACCCACAAAAACCAAAACCCTACTTATCAAGTCTACTTTTATATATCAGGATATCATACAATCTTTTCCAAATAGCTTACTCTTTTTCCTGAACTTCTGGGAAGCTTTCATTAACAGTGTCAAGTTTGGCTTCTGCGGCTTCTGTAAATAAAGATTTATTTAAGCAAACCAATTTTTTTAAAACGGTAACAAAAACAAATCCTTTGTTCACATCAAATCTTGAACAGTAAATACAATTGGCTTGTCCTTTTGATAGTGCTCAGGTGCTTCCTCCATCCTATAGTTCTAACTACGCAAACACTTCTCACATATGCAATTCAGTAAGTATTTCACCCCAAAACACTGCGCAGACACCTTTTGCAAATTCTTTCCCAAACTATGTTGAGATGCATAAGAGTTCTAAACGTCTGGTTTTAATATTTGTAAAAGTCAGCTGTATTTACGATTGCAGTTTCAGGATGCTTGCTTGCAAATACACATAACACAAGTAACTGTTAAGATCCCTAGACTGAATGCATAAATTAGTACCTGCAAGTACACTTACTAAAATATCCCTAAATTTAAAAATCATGCCAGAAAAATGCATCATTTCTATTTAAATCAGTGCAAGAAAATTAAACCATATTTAAAACTAAACATGCTTGTATCTCTACCATCACAGAGAGGGTTCAACTAGTACACTCAGGTTCCTCACCACTGCAGAGTCCCAGTGCAACAGATTAGATGCTCCGGACATCACTGCAGAAGTTGAAAACCATTCAGAACTTCAGTAAAAACAGCTATGAGAGCTTGTAGCTGACAGAAAGAATACTACCGAAGCATTCAAAAGAGAGGGAAAACATGCAGTGTGAGATCACATGCAAGCATGGAATGCCATCTCATAGCAGAAAAAAGATGACCCATTTGAATAAGTCATCTATTGAGTGCTCTTGAGGAACCTGACGAGGAGGAAAGGAGAACTAGGTGATGAAGGATTTCAGTAGATCTTGGTAAATAAATGCCCTTTTTCTGAGCAGTTAGGATTCTATCACCAAATTTACAGGAAATAATAACAATGTTTGGAGAAGAACAGAATAGGTTAGCATAGTAACTTATCAACTTGCAGGGTCTGCAAATCTGACTCAAATGAACAAGAATAAATAAAACCATGTGGTTGTTTATCCCGTCACCTATTGCTCTTTTGCCCCAAACCACAAATCTACTGCATGCTTGGCCACAGTCACAGGTCTTTTAGGGAAAAACTCACAGCAGAAGAGAGGCTGGCAGGCCAGAGGCTGCTTCTAAGGAGAAAAGAATATTGGCTGGAACTGCAGCTTCTGTCAATCCCAGAGAAAACTTGCCTTCAAATCACTTATTTTTGCAGAACATTTTTCCTGTAAAGGCACCGTACCTTGGGGGTAAAATCGAGTTCTTCTTCCTCAGAGGTATGCCAACTGTCATCACCCTCCTCTTTCTCAGAGCTTCTTAAAAAGCAAAGCAAAATGAGTGCTGTGTCTCTCAAATGATTCCTCAGGTACGTGCTAGGTATTTTCAAAGTCTTACCTTATTGAGTCTCCTTGGGAAGAGTCATCTATTGCTGTGTAAAAATTCATTGACATGTTGAAATTAGATTTGGCATGCAAAAAATTAACCAATACATATAAATATCTCACATGGACAACTCTAAAGGTCATAAGAGAATGAAACTTTGGGCAGTCAATTCAACACAAGACAACATGAATGAATCTATTTCCAAAGCGACTTATTTTTCAAGCCATACTGAATTAAAAAAGACAACAAAAATACCAGAGTTCTCTCTCCTTTGGACTCTTATGTCCTACAAGATTAAGAAACACCTCTAAACTAAAAAGTAAGCATAGTAGGAATACGCTATGTTTCTTAACCGTTAACATAATGCTGGGGGTTTAGCAAAATACTAAGTACATGAACCTCTGAAGTACTCATATTACACATGAGAACACATCACATGCAGAGATTTTACTACTCTATGTAACATGTATAACATGATGCTACATGCTACACTACCTAATGCTCTACCCAGTTACAGATTAATCTGAAAATGTAAAGAAAAAAACCACAAAGTACAGTTAAGATCTCAAGCTTATCCTCAGGTAGAAGAATCACCAGCAGTTCTCTATGCTGCACAGAAAAGGGCATTCAACAGACAAAAGGGGCATAATAACCAGGGCATTCTATGCTACACACCAAGCTTTCGTCAGCGGTATGAAGGCAACTTGGATACAGGATCATAGGACAAATCAGGTCAGAAGGGACTTCAGGAAGTCTCTTAGCCAACACCTCTTCAAGACAGGCGTAGTGAAGAGGTCAGATAAGGTTGTTTAAGGCTTTATCCAGACCAGTCTTGAACACCTCCAAGGAAGGAGACTGTACAACCTCGCTGTTTGACTGTCCTTATCACAGTGCAGCTTCTCACATTCAGTTAGACACTCTCTTGTTTGTGTTTATGCCTCTGGTGTCTCCACCTCCTGTCATGCAGCACTGGGAAGAACACGGCTTTGTCTTCGCCTCATATGTACTGGAAGCTGTGGCAAGGTCCCCTTCAAAGTCAGTTCTTCTCTAGGCTGAACAAGCCCAGTTTCCTCAGCCTCTGCTCAAAGGGCAAGTACTCCTGCCCTAGACAAACTGGATGGCCCTCCACTGAATTTGCTCACTGTTGAAAGACCAGTCCCTCTTGCACTGGGGGCTCAAAATTGTACCCAGGGAGCTGGACACACTCCAGTGAGTTGCCAAAGAGGATGGACAATCACTTTTCTCAGTTTCTTGGCTATGCTGCTCTTAATACAGCCCGGGACACTGTCGAGCTTCTCAGTCGCCAGGGCACTCTGCTGGCTCACGCTCAGCTCACTCCCTGCCAAGACCCTCTGGTCCTTCTCAGCAAAGCAGCTCTCCAGCCAGGCAGTCCCAACATGTTTTGTAGCAAGAGGCTGTTCCTCTCTGTGTGCAGGACTTCGCATTTGTCCTTGCTGCATTTTGTAAGACATGCCTGACAGTCCTTTTCTCCAGCTCGCCAAGGTCCCTCTGAATGGCAGCGCTGCCCTGGAGCGTATAGAATGATCCCCCCAGTTTGGGGCCATCTGCAAACTCAATGAGAGTGCCCTCTAGCACATCGCTGATGTCCTAATGAAATCTGCACTCAAGGAATCCAGCCTGAAGAGTGCTAACATCTCAACTATCAACAACTAAGATGAAACAAAAGGGCTCTTCAAGTCCCAAAACGAAAGGGAAAACCAAACAAATATAACCTCCACAGAGCAGCTATTTCAGCACTCCTCAAGTTCTCAATAACTAATTCTTGTTAACTATCATAACAAAATGAAGTTGTTTATAAACAGGAGATGGAGACAGGTGACCTCCCATGAAGTCACATGCTGACAACCAAACTGAGGTGTTGGGCAAAGTCATTGAAGACAAAAGAAAACAAAGGCATACCATGCTGGAAGACATCTCTTCTACTACCAGTAAACCACAAACAAGCATGCAAATTGTGTCTGTTCTAAAGACAGGGTTTATGTAGGAACTTTGATGAGTACATCTCCTGACCTGAACAAGGCTTTCAGACCATGAAATACAGTAGACATGTTCAGTGTAGACACGTCACACAGACAAAACCTAGAGGCTGAAACTTCCAGTGCAAGCTGAACTAGCTAAAATACTAACACAGTCTCCGATTTTTAATGTTTCCTATTACAAACACATAATATTTTAAAAGAGTAATTATTTTTACGTTCTGCAGCTTCCTGTAAACTCAGTGCTCTACAGTCTAATCTACCTGCTAACGTCCCAAGCTGAATGAAAACATGCCTCTTAGAACTGGGGGGTAGGGAGGAACAGCCAGTTACAAACTCTTGACACAATACTTCAGATATATTTTTGATTAGTACAGTTATAATTAATCAAATCAGCTAAGGAAGTTATCCGAACTTCGGCTTTCAATGTACGGTAACTTTAAGCAATGATCGAAACCAGGTCACATTGCCTGTTAGAAGGCAACAGAGGAAGTTCATGAGCATGCTTTCAGACAGACCTTGATGCCCTGCCACAGAAACGGGATCTAGAAAAGCTGTCTCTGGGGATTACATGTTTCCCCTTTAACTGAAGTCTATTTCCATTTTGGAGCAATCAAAGAACATATTTAAAAAAAAAACAAAAAAAACTGTCACTGATGACACAAAGCAAACGATTCAATAACAAATGTCTCATGCAAAACATGCAAACAAACAAAAAGTGCCCAAAGACTGCTCACAAATCTGATTTATAAAAGCAAACCCATCAAAATAGGGTCCTCCAGGATAGAAAACATCATAGATGTATTTGTACATAATACAACGTGTTTCATATTTGAAATGCTACTGTACAGAATACCTTTCCTTGATTTTCCTGTTCTTGATGTGTAGTTAGGAGATTGTTGCATTTCTATATCCATTTAGGAAAAGGCATGAAAAGGACAGACGAAACAGTGACATCAGAATAAAGTTCAATTCCCAGAAATTTGGAAAACATAAGCAGCACATCAACAAAGCTACAGCAATGGGAGAATGTACTACAACTACGAGTCTACTCTACAGTTTTAAGTGCTAGAAATGAAAACAATCACAAACGGCAGAACTCTACTCTCAAGGGACAGTGTCAAACAGTGTAACTTAATTTACTAGCTCCATGTAAAATACCTACATTCCAACATTTTGAAATACTGCAACAGATTACCAGAAATGTACTGCTAACTTGATTAGTTCTCATCTAGCATAGACTGCAAACGCAATTCCTTCGTATTTGTAGAGTGCTTTATACATACAGCACACTCAAAACCACTCCCTCTAAGCATCCCAAAAAGCCCTAAGTGCCAACAACTAAACTTTGGACATACACTATCCAGACATTTTGAAGGAAATCTTGGCTCCACCACTACACAACTTCCAGCCATTATGTTATCTACAATCATTCAAGTTACAGTTTTAGCATGCTTGTTATCCCTCACTGAAAAAGCAGCCCAGAAACATGTTGCCTTAAACCAGCTCACCTTAAAAGCTGTGTCAGTTGGTGCCTGATACATAGGACCCTCCTACATCAGTGTGAAGACAAGAGAGTCCTGCTTACATTGATGTGACCATGCTAAACTGCTGACATGCGGCAGCCTACGCCACCAACCAGAATGCAGACATGACAAGCAGTCTGAATGAATACCCTGTTCCCTCAGCACCATAGGGCAGGCCACAAGTGGACCAAAACAGGTGCGTTGACTGTTGTGAGTGTCACGCATGCGTGTTTCTGTGCCTGTGCATGTCTGTGTATTGTGGGGCAGAAGTTTTAGAATATAAATCACCAACCACCTGCTCCACCCATCCTATTTAGTAAAATTTTTTTATTTTAATAGTGAGGTTCTGTTATTGCAGCTACCTGACACCAAATTTCTCTGTGGTAAGGAAACATTTGTCTCAGAGCAGAAGGGTGTCCTGCTGATATTGATTTTACTCTAAATACATGTAACGGATGTGGCAAAAGGATTCCTACCAAAAAACATACACTTAAAGACCTCAAGATGGTTTCGCATCCCATCTCCATTTCTTGGTTTTCTTCAAAAGTGATACAGGACAACTTTTCCTGACCTCAGGAGATGTAAATCACACTGAAGCACTCACTTATTTTCCAAGAGCTCTACGATTAAAACCCAACAGTGTCTGAAGGGACTCAGGGAAACACTGAAGGAACAATATGCTAATAGGCAGTGCAGCAGCTAAAACAAGCTGCCACTGCAGACACACAGGAAATCTGAATCCTGGCCTTTAGAAAAGTTGCAGAATTGTTATTTTTGCCAAAGAAATTCCAACTTCAAATCCAAAAGGTCTGCCATTCAATATGCTAGGGCTGGAAGCCATTCATTTGGAGGTCTTTGCAAACTCGCCTGTGATTAATAGAAAGGTTCATGTTCTGACAAGAAGTAAACAATCAAATAAGCTTGTGCCAACTTCTTAAGTATGCTGACTTGCTCATTAGAGGAGAATATTTTGAAGAATGTTTGACAAGTACAAAACCAGCAAAAGGGATAAGGACAACACTGAAGATGCCAGGAAAACAATAGAGAAGAGCAAAATAAAGTAATTCTGAAGTGGGTGTTTCTCTGGTCGCTCAAGATCATCCCAGCTTCTCCACTAACAGAGGCTTCAAAGCCTGTTATGCAGCGTATCAAAGGGACTATCATGATGCAGGACATGTGCTTTGCAGGTGCAAGCCAGACACTGCAGAATTAACGCCAATGAGTGTCCTCTATATGCTACTCATCTCTCTCAACACACTGAGGTCATCTTCCAAGAGACTGAGCACAAGATCAAAAGGATTCATGCTACTCAGAAGAAAACCAAGCCTTACTAGAAGCAGACTGAGAACAGCACACACTTTCTCCTTCCAGGTCCTTAACTTGCATAACATTCTCTTCGCATTTATGATGCCTCTTCAGATGAACATAAGAAGTAAAGACTTCCCATAATACTGGGGACTTGTATTAGTAGTATGATCATTTTCAAGGAATGGGGCAAATTATTTTCACTGAGGGTATGTCAGTTTCAGAATCACCCAATAGTATTCTTCAAGTCATATTTTAAAATAATAACTCAGGCCTATCAGCCACTACAATGTGGTATCACAGCAATTATCTACATTCACAGGAAGCAGTAACAGAGAGTGCTGTTTGGCTGAAAGCAATATTTTGCTGATTAAACTACCTGTACCAAGCCCTTAAAACAACACCAACACCACCACCACCCACAAAAAAAGCACCGCACAATGAAAATCCTCCTTCAATTCTCCTTCTTCTATCAAGAAACTTCACAAATCTCCAACTAGATCAAAGCAACTGCTCTAAATTAAATTCCCATATTCTCCTATCTTGGAAAAGTCAATGAGGAAAAATATCCCATGTCGTGCTCATATTTTAAAAAAAGGAGTAATGAACTGTGTTTGAACAGTGTCTGCTGCCCATTTGCCACATAGTTCTGATATAACACCCTTAAAAAACCAGAAAGAATAAAACCTCCCACTGTAGGGCCTGAGTTATAAAGTTCAAGACAAACAATTTTGTTTACATGAAAATATTAATTTTCTAAGATTCCTCTACAGTTATGCTCATAAGCATAGACTGGATTTTAAAAACTCACTGAAAGAGTTAATTATTTTTTATCACAGGTCAATTTAGCTGATTTTTTTCTGGATCATGAGGTAATACAGATTTTTTTAAAGTTTATTTCATAAAATTACTGAAAGTGAAAGAAACCCATTATTTTCATTGTAAATCAAACGATGTCCAAGAAGATACAGTATACACAGTGCATTGTTGTTGTTAACAAAGTCAACACAAAGACACACAAACTCTGTGGAAATCAACAGGACATATCTTCCTGTTAACTCATCTGTTACTTCCTAACTACAGAAAGATGAACAACTACTCAGGATGAACCTACTGCTTTTACGATTGGATTTTCACAATCTGAATGGCCATCTACAGGTAAAAGGACACATCTGAAAAACAAAACCACTCCCGCCTAGTTTCTTCCCTGTCCCACTTCTCTCTTCCTCTAGAAAAACAATCTAGAGATGGGCAATCTGACAGGCGGAAGGGAACAAGCCCTAAGTGGACACGGAACACAAAAATCCCAATTCACAGTCTGACGAGAAGCATCTCCAACTAGCAACAAGTAAGCGCATTCACAAAACTTCTTGTCCTACTCTCTCTGACACCTCCACTGAAGTCAATGGTGAACACAACAAGTGTTAACATACAAAACACCTAAAGAAAAGGCCATAGTGATTTTCCTCCTGAGCTCCTCCATGATTAAGGATCCTACCTCTGTCCACAGCAGGTGCACCCAACATAATGCCAGCAGTTCCTGCCCAGGGAGGAATGCTAAGTACTGGGAGGCCTGGTGCAGCACCTGCAGAAGCTTCTGCTGTGTTTTCTGAGTCTGCGTGTTGTGCCAGTAGTTCACTAAGACTGTAGAGAGAAAGAAAGGAAATATATTGGCAAAAATAACCATATACTTGCTTATACCATCTAACAGAATAGTTAGCAGCCATTTATTATCCATCCTGTGCACATTCATAGCCATATGAATTAATATACTTGTATGTATTTGCTCAGGGTAATACACACAGAACTTATAGCATGACTTCAATATTTCTTACAGTCATATTAATTCTAGAGACGGATATTCATCCCAACAAAGTTATTAACTCCTGCTTGGTACATTTTTTTCAGCCTGGTTTTTGAGCACACATAACCACCTTAGAGAAGGAACACCCACATGAACAAAGCTATGCAGACAGGATTAAAACTGCTTAACATTTTAACAAAAGGGATATCAGTTAGACCTCCTCTAAAATAAAAGGCTGGTAGTTCGTGGGCATTGTAATGGAAGTCAGTAAAGACAGTAGTGCTGGTCTGGAGAGAGGGTTTACATGCATTGCAGTTTGCCAAGTTCCACCACTGGATAACAGTAAGATACAGACACTTTTTAGAGCTTTTATTGGTCAAATGGGAGCTTTGCAACAAAACTTGAAATCTAAGAGAGAATTCTGGGTGGAAATTTTCCTCAACTTCCAAATTAACACTAGACACAGGAACAATACGTATTGGAAGATGCCACTGAGCACAGCATCTAGACAGGTCTCAACACACCATTAAACCTTTGAGCTGTTACCACAGATGTTCCAAAGCCACGCTGATAACTGACAACTTTATCATTAGAAAAAGTTAAAAATTTACCTAGAATGTCCATGAATAACAGCATAATCTTCAGCTGTCCATTCATGAGGGTCTGTATGGGAAACATCAGCACCATACCGAAGAAGCAGCTTGACCAAATTAAGCTCCCCATCAGAAGCAGCAATCATAAGTGGTGTTCTGAAACATCCAAAATATGATAAAAAAATAGATCCTTTCACACAGACACTGTAATTATTTTTATTCCTATTTGCTCTCAAAAAATAGTATTGTCCAATTACTTCAAAATGAACAAAAAAATAGTGGTTTTCATTAAGTATTAAAAACAACAGCAAAACGGGAGAGGAAGTCAAAACAAAAGTTCAATCTTCACACAGAGCTTCCACATAGACAACACTTATGCTGCTGCACAGGAGATGTTGTTTTCAAATTGAGGCAACGCTGCTGAGCTAATGGCACGTTTCCTGCCAGAAGGGCCATCACAGCCAATGCCTTCTTGCAAACTCAATGCAGAAAGCATCCACTGAGGTATGACAGCAGTCAAGTGCAGACCTGCTTTCAAAAGTCACACAGAAATAGCTCTTTCTGTGTGGTTCCCTGATTTTTTTTCTTTAAGAGCTCATTCTCATGCCTCTCATCAATCCAGCTTAGAGAGTACTAAAGAGACTCATGTAGTGTTCTGACTAACCCCTCACCTTTCACGCTGATCTCGAGCATGCACGTTAGCTCCGTGCCCAAGGAGAAATTCTACTATCTCTTCCTGGTGTTCAGAGATAGCAAGAGCAAGTGGAGTAAATCCCTCCTGAAAGGACAGATAAATAAATAAAGTTCAAAATAAAAAAAAAAAACTACACAACCTTGAAGAGAAATATTAATGCAATTTCTTGAAAGAATTTCCTTAACAAATACAAAAATTTACCTTATTCCGGGCCTCAATATTGGCATCATAATCAAGTAGCAGCTCTGCCACAGCTGTATTAGGAGAGATGACAGACAGATGCAGGGCAGTGTTGCCATCAGCATCTGGCAGGTTTGGTTCAGCACCATGTTCTAGTAGAATAGCCACACATTTTTCTTGCTGGCACTGTACTGCCTGGGAACAACACACAAAGGAAAAACTTCCAGCGTTTACATTTCACTCTGTTACCATTCCCCCAGCTTCCCAATGCTGGAAAATAAGAGCACCTTCTAAGATTAGCTCATGCACTCTATTCCCTAACAGTAACATATGCCTATTCCATGCCAATCCACCACAATATGCATGTTTCTACATAGGGCTGTGTAAAGAATCCTGCCAGATACATCATTTAGTGCATAATCCATAAGCCCCACTTACAAGCACATAACATATTCCACATACCTTCATCAGGGCTGATCTGTTATCACTGTCAAGAAGATTTAGCTTACACTTGCTTTCTACCAAATATGTAACAACATCCACATGGCCATTCGCGCAGGCGAGATGCAGAGGTGTCCTAAAAATTAAATATATTAAATTAGCACAGGCAGACAACTAAAGAAATATTTCAGGCTGGGATAAATTGATATGACCACGAGTTTCACTTTGTAAAAAGTAAGCTTAAGAAAAGATTTTGTAACAGCAAAAGATTACAAGTAGCAGCAGCTGCACACCATATGCCTGAGGCTGGCTAGCAAAAACCTTCCAGAGAGTCCACTTTGTAAGGTGACATTTCCCTCACCGTAAAACTGACCCTGCACAAACAGATTCCTGGGCCCAGGCGTTGGTCACTGCATCCAGCAGGACAACACACAAGGCACAACAGAGACCAAAGCCTGAGCATCTGAGAGCTATGGCAAGTAAAACTCTTAAGTTCTTCCGTGATTATTCACATCCCGGAAGCGTATCAGAAATGTAGAAGGTGGGTTTTATAGCAAGAATATTAGTATTTCCCTGCGCTTTGAGAATTTATGCTGCTTTCTTTTTTTTTTTCCTAGCATGTTTACTACTGCACCAAACACAAGGATGCACATGCACCGAAGTGCCTCTGATAACATGTAGCAAAACAGAGAGGAAGACTCTGTAATCCTGACTACAGGAAAGTAATATTTGACCATCCCGACATGTTAAACTATCATAGTCATAAAAAGCCTACTACAGAGGAAGTCCTCTTTAAGGAAGGAATACTGTATTTCAACAGTACATGACCAGCATAAGAAAATGAAACTTTTTTCTTCAAGTTAAAGTCTTGTCAGAAAGAAAAGAGCTCCTTCAAGCCACAGAACATCTTAGGTCTGATGTCAATTAATCAGCCTAGTTGTACCCAAAGACACAATCACCCAGAAAGTCCTTGCATGTGTTTCCCTCTAAATCACAGGCAGAAAGCAGCACAAGCTTCACTCTGTGCAGAAGGTAAAGCTCCTGCTGCTCTGCAGGACACCTGTCCCAACGGAGAAGGAGACAATCCACAAAACACACAGGACCTTTCTCCCTTGAAGGAGATGCAATAACAATCCTGCAGTTCCTCTAAAACTGAGGGGGATGGCAGCACCAGTTTTGAACTGCAACACTGTGGGTAGGTCCTTGTCTGTATTTAGAAATGCTCAACTAACATTGCAATTGCTTTGGTACCTTGCTGAGAAGCAAGAGGACAGCAGCTCTCTCCCACTGGCTAGGTGGCAATGAAAAGGGAGAGGTAAACAAATGCAGTGGTATGTGATGCAGAAACACAGTAATTCGTAATGCAGATACTTCTCGTTACAGTGCAGCTGATGAGCCTCCTCCATGGCAACAAGGACGAGGACAAGAAAAACACGCAGAACACAGAACTTGCAATATCTTGCTACAGATGGGGAAGAGACAGAACCATCAATGGAGGAGTCCCTCAATGGTGACTACCACCACTTTTTGAGAAATTCCCATGTAAGTATACAGGATCCTCCATATCTGAAGAAATGACTGACTAAGATTATCTGGGAGCGCTGACCGTAACTGGCTATGAAGGATTCCACCATCACCTAAAAGCTTCTACTAGCAAGCACTATGAAACATGACAAACCTCAAGAAGTCACTATCAGCTCTGCAAACCGAAAAGCCTTCAGGAAACCTGCAACTGGTTGCTGCCCTCCTCAACCAAGCCTCTCAGCCTGCCAACAGGAAAGGAGATGGCTCTGCTTGCAGCAAGGCCTGCTGAGCTCCACAGAAGATCCACTTTAGGGAACAGGCTGGCAGGGAATATCACAGTTTCACGTACCTGCAAGAAACCTCCAGTAACATCAAAGCTGCTCTGCCACCCAGCCGTGGGGACCCTGCCCAGACTCTGCTTCTCCTGCTTCTGCAATCCTATGCTGATCAGCCATGGGGTAAAAGAGAACTGCTGATGCCTGAGCAGCTGCAAAACCGCCCCAATGGGATACAACAGGGAAACAGGCTGGCGTCATGCATTTCCAACAGCACTTGAGCCCATGACCCAGCAGCTACAAGCTAAGCAATGAAAAGCTCTAGAGTTCACTCTGACAGGCAGCTGACAAGGTAAATCTCTCTTAGCGATTAGCTTCGACCCAGGATTCATGGCTAGCTGGCATCATGCCTATAGTGCTTCCAACTCCCTGCTAAGTTTTGCCCATCTCGTTCAGTAAGGCTGAAGGCTTTGCTAGACCACCTCTGAAAAGCTGCCCGCTCCTAACTGATACTGTTCCAGGTGCAGTTTTTGGGAGGTCCTGTGGGCTACAGGACCTACCTACTTTATGCAAGGAGCCTATAGGTCTGATACTTGCCATGTCCCTGGTACAAGATTTTGGTTTTGGAAATCCTGAGGAGCAGAACAGAGATGCTCATATGAACAATGCACACCTTAGCCATTACTAGTCACGTTTCTTATTCTTTACATCTCTTTCCAACTATGTCAACTCTTCTAGTCCCTGGAGGACACAGTGAAGCTCTGAAACACAACTGCATGTGATGGTCACTCACAACACATATCACAGCCACAAGCACTTAAGAGGGCACAGCTGGTCCTGCAACCCTCATGGCTGGTATAGTGTACAGGGGTTGCAGCAACCAGGCAGACTGTCCACTGAATTCCTCTCAGGTGAGCTTTTCAGCACTGGGCACTGTCATGCCAAAATCATCACAGTGCTCTATGTACGTACACTACTTTCTCTTGTGGTTTTTTTTTTTGTTGGGTTTTTTTGTTTGTTTGGTTGGGTGTCTTTTATTTTTTAGAGTGTGTTACTTTATTTGCTCATGAAATAAACAACTTACGATTTTTCTATGTATAAAAAACGTTTAATCCAATTCCTTAATTGTATTCCTTAAACACATGTTCATTAGAGCATAAGCAAAACAGCGATGGGTGCGTGGGGGATTCGCTCCACCCAACATGCATACCTTTTAACAATAAGAAATGTGCTTAAATACAGTAAGGTATTACATATTCATAATAACCCCAGGAATGCCTATACATATTCATAACCTTTCCCCGCCTCTTCTAAAATCAGTCTCAGATAACCATTTCCATAGTCTCCTCCTTGACCCTCCCCTGTTGCACCTGTGCAGTGCCACTTGGTGATTTTGAGGAGGGGTCTTCAGCTCCTTCAGCTTTGTCACAGTGAAAATTTCAGCATTGGCTCATTATGATGAATTGGCTGGAACCCAAGCTGCCAAGTCGACCGAAATCAGACTGGCACTTCCTTTTTGCTGTAAATCTTGGCTATCTTGTCGCCTCAAGGTTACAGCTGGTGCTGTAAAACTTATCTTGGCATTCGATGAGGTTCTGTTTTTTTCTTAACACAACTGGCTACATACAGCTCTAAACTAGATATTCATTATGTGGCTTAAAGTGGTGGTTCGTTAATAGGCCCTTATTATGTGGTTGGTTAACCCTTAAAATGTTAGTTTCCTCTATCAATATAACTTCATAAACAAGTTTCATAACTTTTTACACAGACAACACATGCTGCTGCACAGGAGATGTTGTTTTCAAATTGAGGCAACGCTGCTGAGCTAATGGCACATTTCCTGCCAGAAGGGCCATCACAGCCAATGCCTTCTTGCAAACTCAATGCAGAAAGCATCCACTGAGGTATGACAGCAGTCAAGTGCAGACCTGCTTTCAAAAGTCACACAGAAATAGCTCGTTCCGTGTGGTTCCCTGATTTTTTTCTTTAAGAGCTCATTCTCATGCCTCTCATCAATCCAGCTTAGAGAGTACTAAGGAGACTCATGTAGTGTTCTGACTAACCCCTCACCTTTTACACTGATCTCGAGCATGCACGTTAGCTCCGTGCCCAAGGAGAAATTCTACTATCTCTTCCTGGTGTTCAGAGATAGCAAGAGCAAGTGGAGTAAATCCCTCCTGAAAGGACAGATAAATAAATAAAGTTCAAAATAAAAAAAAAAAACACACAACCTTGAAGAGAAATATTAATGCAATTTCTTGAAAGAATTTCCTTAACAAATACAAAAATTTACCTTATTCCGGGCCTCAATATTGGCATCATAATCAAGTAGCAGCTCTGCCACAGCTGTATTAGGAGAGATGACAGACAGATGCAGGGCAGTGTTGCCATCAGCATCTGGCAGGTTTGGTTCAGCACCATGTTCTAGTAGAATAGCCACACATTTTTCTTGCTGGCACTGTACTGCCTGGGAACAACACACAAAGGAAAAACTTCCAGCGTTTACATTTCACTCTGTTACCATTCCCCCAGCTTCCCAATGCTGGAAAATAAGAGCACCTTCTAAGATTAGCTCATGCACTCTATTCCCTAACAGTAACATATGCCTATTCCATGCCAATCCACCACAATATGCATGTTTCTACATAGGGCTGTGTAAAGAATCCTGCCAGATACATCATTTAGTGCATAATCCATAAGCCCCACTTACAAGCACATAACATATTCCACATACCTTCATCAGGGCTGATCTGTTATCACTGTCAAGAAGATTTAGCTTACACTTGCTTTCTACCAAATATGTAACAACATCCACATGGCCATTCGCGCAGGCGAGATGCAGAGGTGTCCTAAAAATTAAATATATTAAATTAGCACAGGCAGACAACTAAAGAAATATTTCAGGCTGGGATAAATTGATATGACCACAAGTTTCACTTTGTAAAAAGTAAGCTTAAGAAAAGATTTTGTAACAGCAAAAGATTACAAGTAGCAGCAGCTGCACACCATATGCCTGAGGCTGGCTAGCAAAAACCTTCCTCTGTAGTAGGCTTTTTATGACTATGATAGTTTAACATGTCGGGATGGTCAAATATTACTTTCCTGTAGTCAGGATTACAGAGTCTTTGGGAGGTCCTGTGTGCTACAGGACCTTCTTTATGCAAGGAGCCTATAGGTCTGATACTTGCCATGTCCCTGGTACAAGATTTTGGTTTTGGAAATCCTGAGGAGCAGAACAGAGATGCTCATATGAACAATGCACACCTTAGCCATTACTAGTCACGTTTCTTGTTCTTTACATCACTTTCCAACTATGTCAACTCTTCTAGTCCCTGGAGGACACAGTGAAGCTCTGAAACACAACTGCATGTGATGGTCACTCACAACACATATCACAGCCACAAGCACTTAAGAGGGCACAGCTGGGCCTGCAACCCTCATGGCTGGTATAGTGTACAGGGGTTGCAGCAACCAGGCAGACTGTCCACTGAATTCCTCTCAGGTGAGCTTTTCAGCACTGGGCACTGTCATGCCAAAATCATCACAGTGCTCTGTGTATGTACACTACTTTCTCTTGTGTTTGTTTGTTTGTTTGTTTTTATTTCTTTTTACATGTGTTACTTTATTTGCTCAGTTATAACACTGATAGTAGTATGACACACAGAAGGAAACCTTTCCAGAGGAAACAAAGCTTTCTAGACAAGATGAACTTAAAATCTAAAATCCAGCCAAACTTCCTACCAGGGTCTGCTAAGACCTGATGACTGACTGAATCAGCCACAGTCAAAGAGAAGGGGTAGTAAGAAAAAAAGAGAAACATTCAGCAGCTATTTCCACAAATGTCATTGGGCACCTTGACTCAGGAAGCTGGAGTGTGCACAACTTAAACTGCATCCCCCATCGCCAGCTGCATAAACAACTCCTAACTGGCAACACAAAGGCACACAACACACATTACTGAAGTGTATGCTTACCATGCTCTTTCTTGCTTCTCCTACAAATATAGCTGTATTTAATCACAGAATCACAGAATCGACTGGGTTGGAAAAGACCTCACAGATCATCAAGTCCAACCCTTGGTCCAACTTCAGTCCATTTACTAGATCATGGCACTAAGTGCCATGTCCAATCTCAGTTTAAAAACCTCCAGGGATGGTGAGTCCAGCACCTCCCTGGGCAGGCCATTCCAATGCCTGACCACTCTCTCCCTAAAGAATTTCTTTCTAATATCCAGCCTAAATTTCCCCTGGCAGAGTTTAAGCCCACGCCCCCTTGTCCTATTGCTAACTGCCTGGGAGAAGAGACCAATCCCCACCTGGCTATAACTTCCCTTCAGGTAGTTATAGAGAGTGATGAGGTCACCTCTAAGCCTCCTCTTCTCCAGACTAAACAACCCCAGATCCCTCAGCCTCTCCCCATAGGTCTTGTGTTCAAGTCCCTTCACCAGTCTTGTTGCTCTTCTCTGGAACCGCTCCAGCACTTCAATATCTTTCCTGAACTGAGGGGCCCAGAACTGAACACAATACGCCAGGTGTTGCCTCACCAATGCAGAGCAGAGGGGAAGGATCACTTCCCTTGTCCTGCTGACCACGCTATTTTTGATACAGGACAGGATACCACTGGCCTTCTTGGCCACCTGGGCACACTGTTGGCTCACGTTGAGCTTCCTGTCAATTAGTACCCCCAGGTCCCTTTCTGCCTGACTGCTCTCCAGCCACTCTGTGCCCAGCCTGTAGCAGGGCACAGGGGGTTGTTGTGGCCAAAGCACAGGACCTGGCACTTGACCTTGTTGAACTTCATCCCATTTAGGTGCTTTCAAGGCAGTATGCTAGCTGGCTGGCAAAAGTCCAGGCTTTGCAATAGATGCTGAGCTACTCTATTAAACCAGCATGTCTTCAAAATGTCATAAAGGTTTTGAATCCGAGACTTTTCAAAAAAAAAGCATTAGAGAATTGACACATACATGACACAAAAGTTCAGCTAAATCCCTTATGCTTATGATGGATCACTAAGAGCTATGCTGCAGCCCAGGGCTTCTCCTTAAAATATAATTGCAAGCACTTGCTATGCTTGACTCAAAAACCCACAGAGTAACACCTGCCAGAAAAAGTAGTTTCTCCTGCAAGTTGCTGCCCAGATCTTCCAAGCCAAGGCACCGATTAGCTGTGTGAAAGCCTCAGAACAAACAACTAAGTACCTGCCACCCAAAATCAGACTACTGCTTTGGCTGACACATCACAGTCATAAAAGACGTATCAGGCAACTGCGCATGGAGAACCAAGATAAAACACAGTCATTTTGCACTAGAACTCTTTCCTAACTGCAGTGCCTACCTCTCCACAAGTTACTCCCTGGTAAGAGAATGCAGCTTTTTTGGCTCAACTGCTAAACTTGCACGCCGAGCCCTTAGAGATACACGGAGATGCATGCCATTGCAGTTTGACTTTTGAGTGTGGCTGGAGAATGGCTGTGATGTCCCTTGTGCACCCCGTCTTTCTGCTGCCAGCTCCCCTCCACCCCTGCGCAGGGAAATACGACTCCAGGAAACGAGACCGGGACAAAAGGCGACAGTGGGATGCTAGGTCGAATAGAAGTGTTTCTGGCAGCACAAGGGCCGAGCTCGGTGACAGAACCAGCCCTCCCGCCCCTCGCAGCGACGCGGCCGTTTGTCCCCAGCGCCGCGTCGCTGCCGGGGGCTGCGGCTGCACCTCGAGGCTCCCGCCGCTGCCGCCCCCCGCCCTGCGGCGCTGCTCCCCCCTTACCTCGCCTCCTCGTCCCGCCCGTCGATGCTGAATTTCTTCAGCCGTCGCCGCACCTTGGCCAGGTCTCCGCTGGCGGCCGCGCGGTGCAGCTTGCTCAACTCCTTGTACTGGATGTCGTAGGCACCGGCGGGGCAGGGCAGGGAGGCGCCGCCGGACGGCGGCTGCCCCTTCTTCCTCCACACGAAGCCAAAGATCCTCTTCATCCCGCAGCGGGGGCGCGGGCACGGTCCCGCCTCAGGCGAGCAACGGCAGCAGGCAATCGGCCGGCAGAGTCGGGGACTGGGACGGGGAGAGTGGAGCTCCCGCAAGCGACTTCCGCCCACTACCACCGCTGCGCGGCGAACTGCGAGGGGCGGGTGCCCACGCAACAGCGTCTCGCTGCCCCGGTAACGGCAACAGCGCTAACGGCCACCGCCCCCCACGCGACGGCGCAGGCGCGGTTGGGCGGTGACGGGAGGAACGGCTGGCTCTGCCCGCCGCGCGGGCGGCTCCCCGCGTGCGCCGCCTCGAGAGCGTGGTGGCCGTTAGTGGCACCGTTAAGTAGGCAAGGGGCGGCCGCCATATTTGTGTGTGAGGCTGTTTATGGACAAAATCTCCAATGCAATTCATGTCCTGGTTTATTGATCAGTCCTACTTGTACGTATCACAGTAGAACCGCTCCTTGTTTTCTGGAGTTGGGACTTTGCCAGCATCTGATTGGTAATGGTGTCTTCAGCTGTGAAAATAGGGAAAAGCAGTTGACTTCTTCTACAGTAATACCTTCTACAAATGAAAGGAGCTCTGAAAAACAGCTGCTTTAGCAAGGAACCTGAGGAATGAGTGGAGAAGCAGGGATTAAGGGAGTGGAGCATCTCCCTTATGAGGAAAGGCTGAGGGAGCTGGGTCTCTTTAACTTGGAGGAGACTGAGGGGTGACCTCATTCATGTTTATAAATACGTAAAGGGTGAGTGTCACGAGGATGGAGCCAGGCTCTTCTCAGTGACAACCAATGATAAGACAAGGGGCAATAGATATAAACTGGAACACAGGAGGTTCCATTTAAATTTGAGAAGAAACTTCTTCACAGTGAGGGTGACAGAGCACTGGAACAGGCTGCCCAGGGAGATTGTGGAGTCTCCTTCTCTGGAGACATTCAAAACCTGTCTGGACGCCTTCCTGTGTAACCCTAACATCTAGGTGTTCCTGCTCCAGCAGGGGGATTGGACTAGATGATCTTTTGAGTCCCTTCCTATCCCTAACGTTCTGTGATTCTGTGAAAAGGTTACACACTATTGAACAGTCAAAGCAACCTCAAAAACACTTCTGGAAACTCTGCTTTTGAGTCAAGGTGACTAAGTAAAGATGGGCAGAGACAGCTACTGGTGGCAAATGTTACAGATTTTTTTTTTTTTTTCTGCATCACCTCTACCACATTGTGCCCTGCAAAGCAGGACACCATTCAGAAAAGCCAAAGCTGAACTGCCTCCTGCTCAATTCATGCCTAAGATGGGGATCAAGGGCTGATCTTGGGCAAAGCCAACTTCATACCGTTGTTCCGAGTTATGGCGGTGTTACTTCCCTCTCTTCCTGAGAAGGAATTCATCTGCCAGGCCTAGAAGAAGCTGGCGAGGCCTGAAGCGGCAGCCGGGCCTGTGCCAGCCTCACTGCTCTCAGCCCTGACCCTCACCCATGGACGTGACGTCTGGTTGAATTGTAGACGTGCCCGTCCCTATGGCCTGGCCTGGTGACCTGCGGTCATGGCTGCCCTGCTCACTGTCACCAGACCTGTTCTGCTTTTCTTGCTGAGGGCCTGTGATGCTGCTCCGTGGCCCCTATGAGATCAGATACCATGCCGTCTTGCAAATCCTGATTTTGTGCTCCCGGCTGCATGCATTTTTTAGATTCTACCTCCAACTGCTGGGAAAGTTCACCAACCTATAGACAGCAAAAAAGAAAAAACAAAGAAAAAAAGAAAAAAAAAGAACTCAGAGGGGTCTAAAATAAGTCCCTCACCTCCACCCCCTGTACAACTTCAGTGACTTCTTTTCTGAGCGCTTTCCCCTGTACAATGATAAAGCAGGACCTGTATGTCTGGCCATGACAACTCTAAGTGTCAATATTGAGTTCAAGGATGAACAGTAAGAACAAGGCCAGACAGTGATACCGCCCAGGAACTGCAAAACAGAAAGCCACCCTGGGCAAGCTTTGCATTCAGCGCCCTGCAGGCACGTTACTCACACGTGAAAGCACCATTGCCCAACCATATTTCCCGTCTTTGCTGAAGGGCAGTGGGAGAAGAAGTACAGCACTAACACACAGAATCAGGAACCAAAAATAACATACTACAAAATTATCACCACAAGAGAAGTATATAATTGAGACTACAGGCACACACAAGAAATTCACTTACCTGCAAAAATAGATTGACTTCTTGTAGTTTTTGTCTTATATCTTGTTCTGCTTGTTCTTCGACTTCTTTTTCATATTGTTCTATAAGGTTGCGATCCACCACGCTACTCTCCAAACGATGTTTCAGGTTAGCCACCTCTTCTATCAGCTGCCATTTGCTTTTCTCCAGTTTTTGGCGGTTCTCACGCATGGTGGACACCTCTTCTCGCAAATCTTTATTTTCAGCTTCCAGCTGCTTGCATTTTTCAGACTGTGCCTCCAACTGCTGGGAAAGCTCTGCAACCTGTAGACAGCAAAAAAGAAAGAAAAAAAAAAAAGGAAAAAACAACTCAGAGGGGTCTAAAAGAAGTCAGTTCTGTGAAAAATCAGTAAAGG
Source organism: Streptopelia decaocto (assembly GCF_964273445.1). Classification (NCBI taxonomy): domain Eukaryota; kingdom Metazoa; phylum Chordata; class Aves; order Columbiformes; family Columbidae; genus Streptopelia; species Streptopelia decaocto. The sequence goes on from NW_028116145.1 coordinate 87,513, forward strand.
GGTTGGCCATCAAGACTCTGTTTATCATCTGCTGATCCAGCACTATATCAAAGTGAAACCAGGCTCTTTTAAAACAAAAACAGCTTTCACATCATTTCTGATAGGATTCCTTCCAACAGAAACACAAAACCACTGCTAACTTTTGGATTAAAAATGAGCCACCGCAAAGGCGGTTCACTCATTCTGCAGCAATCGCTTCTAAAAATATATGCAGCTCTGAAACGTGGCTGCTTTAGCAAAAAATCTGAGTAATGAACAGAGAAGTAGATATAAGGTTACACGCTACTGCACAGCCCGAGTGACATCAAAAACACCTCTAGAAACTCTGCAGTTTTGTGTAACAGTAGAAGGAGCATCAAGAAGAGTCAATAAATTCCAGGATACAGCCAAGAAATAACAAAAGAAAACAAAAAAATCCAGAACATGAAAAGTAGTAGAGGGAAATAATAAAACAGGTTTCAAATTGAAAAACACCACCACCTAAAAACCCAACCAAACCAGGACTCACCTTTGCTCTTTATCTGCCAAATTCACTGGCCATTTCAGAACACCTGCTCTTCATTTCTTCCTGCACATTCAGCTGAGACTCTTTCTCTCTCCCTTCATACACCTTTAGTTTCTTCGTAGCTCAGCTCAGAAGTCTCTTCAGCCTGCAGAGCAAATTAGTCAAGAAAACAATGAAACCAGGAACAACCAGCCTTTTTCACATACTCTTCATGTAAACCGCACAGACACGTCTGTTGTAGTTAGCCCCAGGCCTCCCACCCCCCAGCTGGCAACTGCAGCCACATGCTACTCGCTCACCCCTCCTCTGCCCCAGTGGGATGGGGAGGAGAATTGGGACACAAAATGCAAAACTCATGTCTAATGGAACAGCAAGAAGAAAACACAAACAAACACACACCACTATAAAAAACACAAGAAACCCAAACAACAACAACAAAACCCCAATAACAATAATATTGAAAGAATATACAAAGCAAGGGACACACAGCACAAATCTCTCACCATGTGGTAATCCTGGAGTGCAGGTCTCTTAAGCAGCAATTGTGAACTCCCAACCACAGCCCGTGCCAAAACCTCCCCCCTTCCTGGGCAGCAGGTCGCACTTGAGACACAGTAGCACCAAACTGCGTGGTCCAGAGAGAACCGAGTGTCCCGGAGCACCTGCAGCCCCGCAACCAGCAGGAGAAATGCCACCACGCCCCAACAGCTCCCCTTACTGAGTGTAACCTCATACGGGATCAAATACCCCTTTGGCTAGTTTTGGGGTCAGCTGTCCTGGCTGTGTCATGCCCCCAGCTACCTGTGGAAATAATAGCCTTATCTTGGCCAACCCAGCACAATGGCCTTGCTTCATCTTTAATGTGCTTGACACACCAGGAATTAATGAGAAAAGCCAGCATTACTGAGCCAGAAATCACTTGGAGGGTCCCAATTTGACAAGACAAGAGGAATAAAGGACTTCCTTTCCCCCAGGAGAACACAGAGTGACCTGCATTTGCAGTTCTTTTGGCAGCTGTTGAAAACTATGGGCTCATGCACAGAAGCGCCTTGCAAGAACTAACATGAGGCCTGCATTATTTGCTCACAAAGAGTTATGTAAACCTATTTTTCCATTGGAGTTCAATAAAGCTTGACTTCTGCTCATGGATACCTCTTCAATATACTAGAAAGCCATACCTCTCACAGTCATTTTGCGGTTCAACGTTTCTTTTCATTTCGTGGTCTAAACGCTGGTAAACTGGGTGGTTCGACTCTACCAGCTTCTTCACTTTTTCACTCTCGCATTTTCGAAATAGAAAAGATACATGACACACAAAGATTAGGAACAGTTTCTGTATGCAGTATGTGCATCCAGCGTTCTCTGCAGAGAAGCTGCAGTACATCTCTACCCGTTAGCCAAGTTCCACAGAATAACACGGGACAGAATTCCTGAGAACATTTAATCACTTCAGGTTTCACATCAGACAAGTTAATACATAGCAACAGAAACAGATGCCCTCACCAAAGCAAAGGCCATTCTCTTCCAATGTTTCAAGAGAAAAAGGTAGAAAAGATGCTGGAGAGTGCTTTTGGCAGTTCCTCTGCTCACAGCAGGAATTACGTAGGAATCATGGGAGAACATAGGTCAATCTAAAGCTTTCACAGGATCTTCAAACAACCAGCATGCAAGGGCTTGCAGAGGTATTCGATCTTTTGGAATTCTACAATGTTTTATTCCCCTCTGCCATTACCTTCATATATTTTTGCAAGTATTTACTTATTCACATGTTGGTCCTCTTGGTGTTTTCACAGTTAAACCAGAGGAGAGCTGGCACCTGTTTTGACTTTGTGCTTCCATTTTTCCTCTACAGAAAAGGAGAAAAAGCAAAAGACTGCCCCTTGGAAACTGTCAGCCATTTCTTGTTTCCCAAGCACTAGTTCATTTGTTCATGTGCCTGAATCCCTTCAGTGCTTTTTTCTGCAAGGCTTACATGCTCTTGCTACTCTGAAAACATGCAGCAGCTCCTCCATACGTTGCACTGCAAACATGAAGCATTTTATCTCTGCCCAGGAATCAAGGGGTCAGAAGATGAGCAGAAGGTATCAAGAAGGAACTGGGGAACTGCAGCCTCGCTTGATGTGCTCAACTGGTAGCAAACCATGCTGGGAACTCTTCCAGCAGAACCAATCTAGAATTCACACAAGGATACCCAGCTAGCTTTTATTTGCTTCCTGGATGACAGCCAAATCACAACACTCTCAGAACCTGAACGGCAGGGATACCAGGAAAAAAGCCGAGTATGTAAGAACTCAACAAAAAGGTGAACACGGTTCTCCTGGGTGTTGGTTGGGTATCTGGAGAATTTTCTGGGCTCAGCTGTTCCAACAGCTCAGCCTTTTCCCTGCCAAGCTGAGCAACACGCTCCTCAAGGTGGGATCTTGTCTTCAATTGTTCTTCCCATGTGCTGTGTGAGTCCTTTGGTGTCCAAACCAGCTTTTGCATCTGTGAAAGCAACAGTGACAAAGGAAAAAGTCTAAGGTGGCTAGAAAGACAACACTGCAACAGAGAGCAGTAACTTATATGGAAAGAGGTCTAAGGTCTTCCTCTCCCCATCCAAGATCTATGGTTAAGGTAAATGCAGAGTGTGCAACACACCTCAGGTAACGTAACCAAGAACAGCAACTGCAGCTGGCGGAAGTGATAAGATGAGGTTGAAACTTTGAGGGATAAGACACACACACACACACACACACACACACACACACACACACACACACACACACACACACACACACACACACAAACACACACACACACAAACACACACACACACAAACACACACACACACAAACACACACACACACAAACACACACACACACAAACACACACACACACACAAACACACACACACACACAAACACACACACACACACAAACACACACACACACACAAACACACACACACACACAAACACACACACACACACAAACACACACACACACACAAACACACACACACACACAAACACACACACACACACAAACACACACACACACACAAACACACACACACACACAAACACACACAAAATGATCCTACAACTTTCTTCCAAAGGTCCTCCAGAGTTCATTACACATATTTTATATTATAATACCTCCCCTGGTGCCCACCACAAAAAAAAATCTTACCCTCACACCTTCTGTAACAGTTGTGCATCTCCTGCAAGAAAAAAAAAGTTTTCAAATCAACACTGCTATTTATGCTTCTACGCAAAGGGACAAAGATGTGCCTAACAGATCGATACATTTGAGGGGAATAGAAATTGCTGATTCAGTTCAAGTATAAAGAATGCAAGTTGACTAGAAGCTTTTAGTGGCATTCTGTAAGAAAAAGAAATGTCTATGGATACACAGAAGGTCATGAACACCTTAGCAAGAAGGCCATGTGTTTACAGAGCTTCTTCAGAAAGGCATGTCATGTGCCTAAGAACTCTGGACTACTCTCCTTTTCCCAAGGAAAGCTCAAACCTCAGACTTGGTGCTAAAATGGAAACCAGAAAAGATTTATTTTGCTTTTGCTTCACAGAATCAAATTCTGCTGCCTGAAGAGCCTGTCATTCAAGCATCAAGTTTATCTTTTCTGACACACACAGAATAAGAGGAGGAGATTATTAGAGATTAGCAAAAAGGCACAAACAACTTAAAAAATCCCCTAGTAATGCCATGATCAGTGGTGTTATTGCTGGAGCACTGAAGAGAAATTAAGACAGTTCTAATAAAGGGGAAGGGTCTTAAGGTACTTTCCTCACAATACACCATCTTATGTGTACATATACAATACTAAGCAGATATAGAAGAGGGATTTTAGGAGGAAAATGTATGAGGAAAAAGTATCTTATTACCACTCCAAAAAAGCGTGGAGTTACCTTTCCAGTTTATTTGCCAGGCGTCTTCTAATTTTCACCTCCTCCAGATACAGCTCTTTGTACCTTTCCACTTCAGCTACATTTTTGTAACACTAAAGCTCTAGAAAATTCTTAAAACCCAAACATAACATGAAAAAGCCTTAAAAGATCCTAACAAATAGAGACGTCTTGGTTTGGGGTCTGATTTTTTAATGAAGAGAAACTCTTGGTCAGGCAGGTTGTAACATTCCCATTACTGAGCAACATTAACTAGCACAAAACAATCTGTAGCTCACCTGCTGGATTATAACAGGGCATTTAAAAAATATACAGGAAGAAAGCACAGGGGAATTATGACAATGAAGGTCTGGCTAAAGTCTGTCATCAAACACATGAGCCGAGTGTCAGCTAAATGTCTCCACTGTTCTCCTTCCCCCCAGTCCCCGGAAAAGGCACCATCGCTGACTATCCCAAGCCTCCTGAGCGGGCACTTCTCACCTCACTGCACCTCTCTTCAGGCAGTAACATCCCGGGTTCCCCTGCAGCAGTCACCTTCTCAATAATTGTTCTTCATACAGCGGTGTTGACTGACTACTTACCCACATGGGTTACCTGAGCACAGAGTAGGCTGGATCGTCTGAGACTCCATAAGATGATACTCGGAGCCTAGGAACTCAATTTCAGCACAGTCCTGGTACTTCAGACACAACCGCTGTTACTACCAAGAACTTTTTGAATATCAGAACTGGCAAGAAGGGTAAACCAGACTACTCCTATGGTTTAAAGAAGTTCCATTATAACAGATGAAATCCACACACTGTCATCTTGACTACAAATGGATTCTAGCTTTAGGCTAAAAGGCAGAATAACCTTGCTTACAGATACTCTTGAGCAGCAGTTGACAACAGTATTTCAAAATGCTTACCTTAGCCACATAGGCTTCAACCCTGTTTCTGGATGATAATGTGCTCCCAGCTAGGCTTAGGAAGCTTTCTCCTAGACTCAGCCTTCCGTTAAGTGCCAAATTGTTGCCAAGATGTTCCCGTTCGGTTGAATACAGAATTGGACTTGCAGCCACACCTCCACTGACGATGCTGCTTCCGATGACCGATTTGTTTCGATGGCGTTCCTGAAGGAGATGCGCGTTGGCTTCTGCGAGTTTCTCATTAGCTCTGAAACATTCAGAGCATACAAAGAATGACCTGTGGGAGGAACTCTTCCACAAAGTTATCCTCCAGGTCTTTGACTATTATTTGACTTCTGAAAGTAGAAGGGATTAAGACCGTCCAAAACAAGAATATAATTTGATCCGAGGTTTTTTTGGAGAGCCTATTTCTAAGAAGTCACATTACCTAGAAGGACCAGCAAGTTACCAACACTTTGGACTTGTCAGCATTAGGGCTTCAAAGCAACCTGTGAATGCCGTGTGTTTACAGCGCTTCTTCTGAAAGGCATGTCATGTGCCTAAGAACTCTGGGCTCTCTCTCTGAGCTCAAACCTCAGACATGGTGCTAAAATGGAACCCAGAAAAGATTTCTTTTGCTTTTGCTTCAGAGAATCAAGTTCTGCTGCCTGAAGAGCCTGTCATTCAAGCACCAAGTTTATCTTTTCTGACATACACAGAATAAGAGGAGGAGAGTATTAGAGATTAGCAAAAAGGCTGCCTGTTAAAGCACAAACAACTTAAAAAATCCCCTAGTAATGCCATGATCAGTGGTGTTATTGCTGGAACACTAAAGAGAAATTAAGACAGTTCTAATAAAGGGGAAGGGTCTTAAGGTACTTTCCTCACAATACACCATCTTATGTGTACATATCTAATACTAACCAGATATAGAAAAAGGATTTTAGGAGGAAAATGTATGAGGAAAAAGTATCTTACTACCACTCCAAAAAAGCGTGGACTTACCTTTCCAGTTTATTTGCCAGGCATCTTCTAATTTTTACTTCCTCCAGATACAGCTCTTTGTACCTTTTTGCTTCTGCCTGCGTGAAATCTTTTTTAAATATATTGTCTTGTTGAATATTTTGTATCTTGTCCAATTCAAATTCAAGTTCTCTAATCCTGTGTTTCAGTTGTTTTCTCAGGGAAGCGTGATGACTGGCTCTGATCTGTTCTAATCTGTCCTGGGAGGCTGCCTGCATCTGAAGGAGATAATGCACTTTGAACCACCGCAAAGAAAACAGAAGAGTCCCCACCAGTCAGTTTCTTGTACGCAATTTTGAGGGCCCACCTTTACTCAGTGAGGCAATTGTGCCTCCTCACTACCATCAGCAATCAAGGCAGAACTCTGGAACTACCACGTTACATTGCTTTTTTCATTCCAAAAGAAACCCCTTCTTAGAACCATTACTTATCAAAGCTACTAATCAAAAGAACACTGTCTCTGTAGGACAGGGCATATAGAAAAGGATTCCTCCAAGAAATTATGAGGATCCCTCACCTCCACCCCCTGTACAACTTCAGTGACTTCTTTTCTAAGTGCTTTCCCCTGGACAATGACAAAGCAGGACCTGTATGTCTGGCCGTGACAGCTCTAAGTGTCAATATTGAGTTCAAGGATGAACAGTAAGAACAAGGCCAGACAGTGATACCGCCCAGGAACTGCAAAACAGAAAGCCACCCTGGGCAAGCTTTGCATTCAGCGCCCTGCAGGCACGTTACTCACACGTGAAAGCACCATTGCCCAACCGTATTTCCTGTCTTTGCTGAAGGACAGTAGGAGAAGAAGTACAGCACTAACACACAGAATCAGGAACCAAAAATAACAAACTACAAAATTATCACCACAAGAGAAGTATATAATTGAGACTACAGGCACACACAAGAAATTCACTTACCTGCAAAAATAGATTGACTTCTTGTAGTTTTTGTCTTAATTCTTGTTCGGCTCGTTCTTCCGCTTCTTTTTCATATTGTTCTATAAGGTTGTGATCCACCATGCTAGTCTTTAATTGATGTTTCAGGTTAGCCACCACTTCCATCAGCTGGCATTTGCTTGTCTCCAGTTTACGACGGTTCTCACGCATGGTGGACAACTCTTCTCGCAAATCTTTATTTTCAGCTTCCAGCTGCTTGCATTTTTCAGACTCTGCCTCCAACTGCTGGGAAAGTTTTGCAACCTGCAGACAGCAAAAAAAGAAAAAAAAAGAAAAAAGAAAAAAAAAAAAAAAAAACAAAGAACAACCAACCAACCAAAAAAAAAAAACCAACCAAAAACAAAAAAAAACCAAACAGGTCAATACATTTGAGTGGAATAGAACTTGCTGATTCCATTCAAGTATAAAGAATGCAAGTAGACATGAAGCTTTTAGTGGCATTCTCTAAGAAAAAAAAAAAAAGTCTACTGATACACAGAAGGTCATGAACACCTTAGCACAAAGGCTTAGATAAAAAAATCCTCAGGGTGTACAACTTTCTCAAGTGTCCTTACAGAGTAGGTGAAACACTGGTTCTCATGACAGAAGCTGACATGGTCTCATGGGCAACCTCTGACAAAACTGCCAAGAAATGATTGGCCTCCTAAGTTCAGTCTCCTCTCAGTTTTCAACCACAGATCTCCCTGCTGCCCACAACATTCATTCTGTCCATCATCTGCCACGGTTGAACTCCAGTAGGCAGCTAAGAAGCACACAGCCACTTGCTCATTCCCCACTCGTGGCATGGGAGAAATAATTCATCAGGCAAATCATGCTGATGAACACAAGTATCTTGCACACCACAACACAGATACAAAACACAGCAGCAGGGGAATGAAGAAATTCACAGCCTTTTCCCTTGAGGCTGCCTTGCCCTAAAACCAGAAGGGTATTTGTCAGCTGCACTGTGCCTACACAGCCCACCTGATATCACAGAGTGGCTGCAGCTGGAGGGGACCTCTGGAGATCATCTAGTCCAAGCCACCTGCTAAAGCAGGTACACCTAGAGTAGATCACACAGGAATGTGTCTTGTTTTCATCAATTAGCTGCACACAAAAAATTCAAAGACTAAACCAGTCATTCATCAAAGCCAGTCAGGTACCTGCTGATGGTGGTGGTCCTCTGCAGCTGCCTGTGTTGTCCTCAAGCTAGTTATTAACTCTTCCAGGCGGTTATGAATCTACGGAAGCATTGTAAGAAACAAGACAACACACCATGACTTTCCAGGCTGAAGTTTACACCTCATTACCAAAAATGAATATTACATATACCTCTTCACACCTTTATTCCTATAGCATTTACAACCAGCACCAACGATCAAAACAGCCTTAGTTTGATGCCGCTGTAAAATTGTTAGCAATCATCACCTCTGCCTTCTGGTTTATGGAAAGAGAACATCATGTGGGATATGAAGAATCTTCAATGAAAACAAGTATTAAGCTTTTCCCACCCGCAGTACATTTGAAAATCATGCCCTGTTAACCAAAGGGGAAGGACCAGCACTGTGACTCCCTTCCCTCTTTTGACAGTATCAGTACGTAGTTCAACTTTCACACCTAGTTATTTTCAAAATCTCTTCAGCACAAACAGCTAGAATCATAGCAAGAAGCCGAGCTCACTGGTTACAATACAAAAATCATTTGCTTCATTAAGGTCACTGATGAAAGCACCTTCTCTGAGCTAAAATTAACCACTGCATAGAGGCACTGGGAAATTCCAAGGCTCACACTGAGTTCTGCAAATGATACCACAGGCATTCCTCTTCACTGCTTCATGGAAACACATACCAAGTGGCCAAAGGAAAAGCAATCCAGCACAGCAGATGTCCTGGAGTATAATTTTTTGTCCCGGTCTGATGATGCCAGTCAGGCCCCTGGCACAAAGTGCTTGGCAGCAATATCCCTTGTGGGATTTCCGTGAGTTAACTTGATGAATACCTTTAATAACACACATTGCCACAAGCGCCTGGAGCAGCATCTGATGTCACAACAGGTCTAATGCAGACAATAGTGACACCAGGATATTTGTGCCAAATCCTTACCTCCCAGAGGTAAGAAGCCTGTATTCGGAAGAACACAGGAACTGAACTCCCCTAGGCTCTCCAGGAAAACCTCATCCTAACAGTTCCCAACAGAAATAGTTAACTAGCCTTGGGAGCTCACAAAAAGGGAAATTATTGTATTATTGTATTGTATTATTGTATTAGCCTCAGAAGATGCCAAGAGGAAGCCCTCGACTTCTTTTGCTTTATTTTGCAAGGCAATCTTCCACAACTGCAAAATCACAGCAAGAATCCACAGTAGTCAGGTGAGCTTGTGTGGAGAGGAGTCAACTACTGCTGAAGAATACAAGTACTGCGTGTGTGTATGCACACCCTCTCCTCCATGGACCATCATCATTTCAAGTACATTCAAACCTTGGCTTCTACTGGCAAATGACCACAAACTGTCTTACTGCAGCATCTTCAAACTGGCCTCTCCCATCCCTACACTGATTTCTTACAGCACATTTCTAAGCACCAACACTGCTCTTCCAAGCCTTTCAGTGACTTGTAACACTCTTTTAATTGTATCTGCTTGTTTGCTCCTCCACTAAAAATATGAATTGAAAAGTTCATCCGTCTCCTAAAGTGACTTCACAACTCCCTCATAATAGATTAACATGACTTCTGATTAGATCAGGCCTCTATACTTCAGTGGTCATAAGAACACTGCCAAAGGTGGCCCCTGCCTCAAAAGTAGCTTACAGTGCATTTGCAAGAAGGCTGCTTAAGGATGGCAAATTAGAGCAGGGCCAAAGAAGGGAGAGAATAAGAGATTAAAAAATAAAGAAAAGCAATCAAACCCCCCAAACAAAACAAAAGCAACCAACCAACAACAACAACAAAACCCCAAAACCAAACCCAAACAAATTATATGCAGAATAAGCTACAAAAGCATTCAGAATTGACAGCATCTGGTGGCAGGGGAGGTAAAAAAAAGCAGAGACAGCATAAAAAAGCCCAAATGCAGCAGTCCAGGATTCCTAGCGTTCGTCAGAAACCAGACAACCTGCTTGGCCAAACCAAACAAAATAACCTATGGACACATCAGTTTATTTTGCAAAGCAACTTAGGAAACAGAAACCTTTTTCCAAGTAAGCACAGAGCATTCCCATGTCAAAGACTTGGACAGTAACTTCATTAAGCCTCTGACATAGATTGCTTTTTAAGAGCATCAGCAAGTTCCTGCTGCAGCTGTCTGATCATGCCCTAGTGAAACAGGTAAATGAGCATGAAGAAGGTTACAAGAACCTGAAATATGCCTTCACTTATTTGATTATACAATTAGACCTGCCTTCAGATTGAACTCAAAGGTAGGAACTCTTGCCTGCCACCAGCAGGCATCTGCACAGATGGTGACCTCTCTTCATCCTACTCAGCTGAGCACCTCCAAACTATCAGCAGCTGTTCATGAGGACTTGTGTTTCCTCATACATACAAAAGGCTCAAGTATTAATCTTCTTGGAACAATACACCAGCACATGCTGCAATAATGTATTTTTTTTTCTAACAAAAGGCAACGAAATCTGTTGCAATACAAGAGCGATAGTTCGACTGCAGATATTACTCTGATGACCAAAGGCAGGACTTTGTATTAGATTGTCCTTTGTTCTGTTCGTCCATTACACAAATATAGTGCTAGAGTTAGGCTAGGTTACGGTTGGACTCGATGATCCTGAGGGTCTCTTCCAACTGAAATGATTCTTTGATTCTATAATTAAATGAATACATCTATGTGAAAGCTCTTTTGAGATACACTTTAAGTACATGTTCAAGCACATCCTTTTGCAGGCTTCTTACTGAGTTTATTTAAAAATAACAACTGCCTTTATACTGGCAGATTAGATTTACAAAAGTCTGGATGCACTCTCCCATTACCTACAGCTCCCCTACCTCCCTTCCTACCCCCTATATCTCCCTGCCTTTATTCTTTTCCACCACTTTTCTCAACAAAAAACATCTGCATGCAGATGCATGCAGAAGTGGGAGCAACACATGGGTCCTGCATGTTTAAGGGACATAATTTTATGCTAGTGCTCTGCATAGGAGCATGTTTCATATTCATGTACTGTGTGAATTTGCAGAAAGACAGTTTAACAGATGTCCTAATGAGTCTTCTGTCCAGTTAATTAGTCTTTCACAGAGTCACAAAGAAAGAACACATTTAAATATGGCCACACATCATAAAACAGAGAATAGAAAGCTTAGGTCAGTGTCTGAAATGAACTTCTTGAGGACCAGGCAGGACCCTTAGAACCCCCAAAAAACATCCATAAATTAACACTGGACACTACTAATACTCTTCAATTTTGATAGCAACTTATGGAAAAGCAATTTTTTTTTTTTTTTTATGTAGGAGCTTAATATAAATTCATCCCCCACCGCTTCACTTGCCTGCATCTTCATTTCTCAGCCCTTGCATATTGGATTGTTCTTCCCTTTATACCATTCTTACTTGTGTCATCAGTGCAATACATAGATAAAACCCATTAAATAATTAAAATAATTCCAGAGGGCAAAAATGGACTAAAGAAAGGTGAAAAAAGTTCTAGAGAAGAATCACCTTTCTTGATCAAAGCTTAGACCTAGATACCTGTGTTCTGTTCACTGCTCAGATCTGAGCAGTAACATCCTGTTCGCCAAAACCTTCCATAATTCCAAGAGAAACAAGGCAAACCAGAATAAAACAGCATTATTTGAGCCCATGCACATAACTTATACCTGATACATTTTAGAAACATAAAAGAATTTCAAGAACTGACAAACTTTAAATTGTTCTTTGTAAGCGTATACTTTACCTCTCTTGCTACTTTGTCAGTCTCATATTTAAAGACTTGTTCTCTTAAATCGGTACACTTGGCATTTAATTCCTTGTTTCTCTCTTCCACTAGATAAACTGGCTTTTCAGTATCAGCTCTGAGTTTGTTTTCCTTCACAAATGCCTTCTTAAAACTTATCCTTTTGCATTACTGAAAGTCAGCTATACAACATAATCATCCCTGGAAAGCCGTCTTTTATTTTTGCCGTTTATTATATATTTTTTATATCTATCTATCTATCTATCTATCTATCTATCTATCTATCTATCTGTATATAACCTTTTTTCCACATAAATGTTTTCAGCCTACATTTCTATTCCTACAGCTTTGCTGCCCAATAATGCAAGATTGGTGAGGAGATGAATTGTAAATATGCCCAAGCGACTGCAGCTGGTGTGTAGAAAAGCACATAGATCACAGTAATTTTGTTTTGGCCTTGTGTGCTTGACAAGTAGAACCCTCTGTGGTTGGATAAAATAGGTCTGCGAGAAACTCAATGGCACTTATCAAATACGCCTGAGATTCCTGCTTTGTTGTGAGAAAGATCAAAGCACATAAAAACTACGCCTGCTTCCATCCTTATAATACAGGTGAAACCAGCAGGTTTGCAGATCTTCTAGCAAGGACTGACCTCTGCAGTGCCAGCGTCCCCGCTTGTGGACCAGTGCTGGTTGCTTGGGGGCCTTTTAGAGATCACCCCCATGAGCGAGAGAATGAAAACAAATTTACTCTTTGCATTTCATCTGTGGTTTGTGGTTGCTCCTGTGACTTCCCTGTGTTGGCTCACACAACAGCCAAGAACAAATAATTCTTCCAAGCACTGCATATTTGTAGTAAATTTAGTTAACTCTTTTCAGGATTATTTTTATACAGTGCTTATGATGGCTTTTGCTCCTCCAATTATTCTATCTATAGAGAGTTTAATCCGCTGCTGATATTCCTTCACAAAATTTTAGCACGTGGAGGTGCAAAAGGCATACTTGAAGTAAGTCCGATAAAAGAATAAGTCATTAAAAAAACCCAAGAAAAACCAAAACAAGCAAGTAATGGGAACACAAAGAGTAAGCGCCAAAGAACTTTCTTCCCGGTCACATTCCCTTGACACAAGTAGCTCGTGTTTCAATGCTAGAAATCTTAAGAAGTGACGACAAAATATCTATCAAATGAAAAATAACAAATAGCTTAAGGGAAGCTAATAGAGACACTACGCTGTTTCTACTTGCATGTACAATTCAGGTACGTATAGGACCAACGCTACTTTCCAGAACTTCAAAGGCATAAGGGAAAACAGGAAAGGTGTGTACAAAGTTAAGTTATGCTGGTGAACTGTAAATAATCCATCAAGAAGCAGAAAAAGTTATACAGTATCTGTTATGACTTTAGACCAAACATGGCGAAATTCAATTAAATCGGAGAAATAAAGCACCAATAGAAAAAGTTACAGCTCCCCTACCTCCCTACTTACCCGCTATCTACTGCCTTTATTCTTTTCCACCACTTTTCTCAACAAAAAACATCTGCATGAAGAAATGGGAGCAACCCGTGGGTCCTGCATGTTTAAGGGACATAAAATTATGCTAGTGCTCTGCATAGGAGCATGTTTCATATTCATGTACTGTGTGAATTTGCAGAAAGACAGTTTAACAGATGTCCTAATGAGTCTTCTGTCCAGTTAATTAGTCTTTCACAGAGTCACAAAGAAAGAACACATTTAAATATGGCCACACATCATAAAACAGAGAATAGAAAGCTTAGGTCAGTGTCTGAAATGAACTTCTTGAGGACCAGGCAGGATCTTAGAACCTCCAAAAAACATCCATAAATTAACACTGGACACTACTAATACTCTTAGATTTTGATAGCAACTTATGGAAAAGCAATTTTTTTTTTTTTTTTTCATATATAGGAGCTTAATATAAATTCATCCCCCACCGCTTCACTTGTCTGCATCTTCATTTCTCAGCCCTTGCATTTTGGATGGTTCTTCCATCATTCACTACTTTCTCTTTGAGGATCCCCTTGTTCTGCATATCTTCCAGTTGCTGACGGAGTAACAGGTTTTCACTCTGGAGGTGGGCCAGTCGCTCCTGCATGGATTCCTGCTTTATTATGAATTTGCTTACTTGATCTTTCTCAAGTTGTTGAGCATGTTCACATTCCTTTGCCTGACTCTGGGCTTGACTTAATTCTTTTTGTGTCATTTCCAAAAGCAATGTTTTTTCTCTGAGCGTTTGTTTCAACTGGTGAAGCTCATTTTCTAGACTATTAGCCTTGCTTTCAGCTTTACTCAGCTGCTGAGACAAGCTCTTGTTGGTTTCTTGCACATCAGAGAGGTCACGCTGGAGTCTGTCTTGCAAGCAGAGCCATTCATCGCGCTCTCTCTGAAACGTTCGTTCGATATCACTTTTTGATGAGTGATGACGTTCGAGTTCTTGAACTGTAGTGTTCAGGCAGGAGCGAAATGATTCAATTTCTGTCTCTAGTCTGTCTTTGCTTTCTTTCGTCTGCTCGAGTTTGGAACTTAGCACTGCAGATTCTGTCTTTAATAAGCTCAGTTGTCCATTGTACTGAAAAACTGTTTGTGCTAAGGCTTCCTCGTTCAGTTTAAGTTGCTTTTTGAGATCTTCGATTTTTTCTTTTAAGGTCTCATTTTCCTCTAAATATTTTCCTTCTTCCTCCTGATGCCTAAGTCTTACTTGATCCAATTCTACTCTTTACCTAGTAATCTCATCTTGTAGTAACTGATTTTTGTACAACAGATCCTTCTCTCTCTCCGTGTCAGATTCCTGAATGACAGGGAACGTAAATAAATAGCCAGTTGGGAAATGAACATACAAACCCACTTCAGCACTAAACTGCATTTTAAAATTTCTAATACTGAAGCATGACTGAAACAGGTCTCACTGAAGGGCTTCGATCTTATTGCCCTGCTGCTGGACTGTGGCTTCCAACTTGGCTTTTTCCATTTCGAGGCTTAAAAAGAAATAAAGGTCTTGTTACGGAAATCCAGAACACCACTTGTGAAAGAACAGCGTGAAATAACATGATTGAAACCAAAAGCATCCTTGAAAATTGTCTATGAACTTGTTGTGATGCAACAAGGCTCTCCTGTTTTTTTTCAGGAGTCCCAGAAAGCGACAGACGTCTGGCTTCACTGAGTTATTCTCTTACTGTTGCACATGTTCTTCCAGTTGTTTCATGGCTGTATTAGCCCCAGAAGATGCCAAGAGGAAGCCCTCGACTTCTTTTTCTTTATTTTCCAAAGCAATCTTCAAGCCATGAACACGATGGTCTGACTGAAGATGCTCTTCTTCCAACTCTCACAACTGCAAAATCACAGCAAGAATCCACAGTAGTCAGGTGAACTGGTATGGAGAGGAATCAACTACTGCTGAAGAATTCAAGTACTGCATGTGTGTATGCACACCCTCTCCTCCAAGAACCATCATCATTTCAAGTACATTCAAACCTTGGCTTCTACTGGCAAATGACCACAAACTGTCTTACTGCAGCATCTTCAAACTGGCCTCTCCCATCCCTACACTGATTTCTTACAGCACGTTTCTAAGCATCGACACTGCCCCTCCAAGCCTTTCGGTGACTCGTGACACTCTTTGTGTGACAGGCTTTCCATACCTCAGTTTCAACCCCGTCCAATTCCTTTTGCAAGCGCAGAGTCTCTTCCTCCAGTTCTCTGCATTAGTCCACAGTAGCTTCCAGTGAAGCTTCTGACATAGTTTGCTTTTTGAGAGCATCAGGGGGGTGGTTAGTAGATCGAGAGAGGTCCTCCTTCCCCTCTACTCCGCCCTGGTGAGACCACATCTGGAATATTGTGTCCAGTTCTGGGCCCCTCAGTTCAAGAAGGACAGGGAACTGCTGGAGAGGGTCCAGCGTAGGGCAACCAAGATGATTAAGGGAGTGGAGCACCTCCCTTATGAAGAAAGGCTGAGGGAGCTGGGTCTCTTTAGTTTGGAGAAGAGGAGACTAAGGGGGGATCTTATTAATGTTTATAAATATATAAAGGGTGAGTGCCATGGGGATGGAGCCAGGCTCTTCTCGGTGGCAAACAATGATAGGACAAGGGGTAATGGGATCAAGCTGGAACACAAGAGGTTCCACTTAAATTTGAGAAGAAACTTCTTCTCAGTAAGGGTGACAGAGCACTGGAACAGGCTGCCCAGCGAAGTGGTGGAGTCTCCTTCTCCGGAGACATTCAAAACCCGCCTGGACATGTTCCTGTGCGACCTCACCTAGGTGTTCCTGCTCCAGCAGGGGGATTGGACTAGATGATCTTTTGAGGTCCCTTCCAATCCCAAACATACTGTGATACTGTGATACTGTGATCAGCAAGCTCCTGCTGCAGCTGTGTGACCAAATCCTAAAGGAATGTTGGTACATGAGCATGAAGAACTTGATAAGAACATGAGAATAGGAGATGTGCGTTTACATCTTAGGTTACATATTTAGGTCAGTCTTCAGAGTGAATTCAAAGATAGGAAATGATGCCCACCACCAGCAGGCACCTGCAAAACTGATGACCCGTCCATCTTTCTCAGCTGAGCATTTCCATGCTGCAAGAGGGAAGCAGGCAGGAAACTTGGCTGCTTCTGTGCTATCCTCAAAATAAAACTCAAAGGCCAGTTGCTATGAGCCCCTGGTCATTTGCTTGACCTGCCTTTGTCCCAGTTCTAACTCAACAGCTGGTCTAGAGCACAAGTATTTCAAGGGCCTCCAGTTACAAATGTGTGGCAGCCAATGAGGTACATAAGCCTAAGAGCAAGCGCACCAAGGGGGACCCTGCTGCATCCCTCACAGAAAATATCTCGAAATTACCAGGTGGTTCAGCATCTTCCTCTTGCTCTGTTCCGCCTGCTAGCAGGGTACCTGAGAAAGGAGGTAAGAAGTTACACACTCGGAGTGTTTATCTCGCTCTGCTTTTTCCTGTCATCCAAGCCCAGCATCCAAAAGATGAGGAAGAGCATCTTCAGAGATTACCTAGTATATGCCTATTCCAGGCTGACTACAACATGCATGTTTCTACACAGGTCTGTGTAAAGAATCCTGCCAGCTGCCTCTCATTTAATGCACAGGCCATATGTTCCGCTTAGAAGGGCCTAAATTTCCACATATCTTCATTAGTGGTGATCTCCTGAAATTGTCTGCAAGGTTCAGCCGGCAGTTGGCTTGGACTAGAAATCTAACGACATCCACGTGGCCATTTTCGCAAGCGAGATGCACAGGCGTCCTAAGAATTAAATTCATGAGCATAACATAGACAATGGAAGAAGGAAAGCTGTGTCACCAACCAGGCCTGGGGACCCTGCCCAGACTCTGCTCCTGCCACTTGCAGCTGCTGCAGCCCTGCACTGGTCACCCACGGGGCAGAAGGGAACTGGCGATGCCTGAGCAACACAAAACAGACTTGCACGGAGATCACGGGAAAGTGACAGGACTTCCAACAGCATTGGAGCCAACCCAGCAGCTACAAGCAATGAAAAGCTCTGGAGTTCAGTCTCCCAGCTGACAAGACAAATCTCACTTCTCAAGCTTTAGCTTGAATGTGATCCCAGACAAAGCTTTAAGGGCGGACGCTTCTACATGGCACCCAAAAGCTGTCAGGGGGTTGTCTGCGCCATGCTGCTCGCTGGAGCAGTCAGCTCTGCATCGTAACAAACTCTTTGTGCTGGAGAGGGGGCTGCTGAGGAGGAGCGGGGCTTGGCTCAGAACCTCCCGCCTGCCATCAGCGGCCTACAGCGCCTCACCGCTTCTCCTCGTCTTGCCGGTCGATGTCAAACTTCTTCGGCCACCAGGACCACCGCCTCAGATAGGCCAGGTCGCCGTGGGGAGCCGCGTGGTGCAGCCTGCCCAGGTGGGTGCTGGTGGTGGTGGTGGCAGCGCAGGGCTGCCCAGAATGGCTGCCGGAGGGTGAGCGCTGCCGCTTCTTGCTGAAGAGCCCCATGACCCTCTGCATGCCAGCGGTGCAAGCATGGCCTGCTGGGAGCAAACAGCAGGAGGAGGCACCCAGCGGACTCTTCTGGGCTCTGGGCAAGGACTAGGATGAGGACAAGGACTAGGACAAGGATGAGGGCAAGGACAAAGAGAAATTCAAGGACAAGGGTGAGGATGAGGATGAAAACGAAGTGGAGGCACAGGGAGGCGAGCTCTCCCCAAGCAGTGGCCATGGCCTGGAGCACTGAGGTGGGCCAAGGACACACCAATGCTCCCAGCGCAGGAAGTGCTGCCACTACCACAGCGGCGGCGACTTTCTTGGGCAACCTTTGCCAGTGCTCTGTCACCCTCTCAATAAACATGCGTTTTCTGCTGTTCAGAGGGAACCTCCTGTGTTTCAGTTTGTGCTTATTGCCTCTTGTTGTGTCACTGGGCACCACCTTCAGGTATTTCTAGACACTGATGAGATTCCCCCGGAGCTTTCTCTTCTCCAGGCTAAACAGTGGCAGTTCTCTCAGCCTTTCCTCAAGTGGGATGCTCCGGTCTCTAATCAACAATGTGGTCCTTTGTTGGACTCTCTCTGGTATGTCCATGTCTCTTTGTACTGAGAAACAGAACTGGACACAGTACTCCCCTCACCAGTGCTGGGTAGAGTGGAAGTACCACCTCCCTTGACATCCTGACAATACTTTGTCTAAGGCAGCCCCATAGATCATTTTCCTTCTTTGCTTCAAGCACACATTGCTGGCTCAAGGTCGACTTGGTGTCCACCAGGACACCTAGGTACTTTTCTGCAATACTGCTTTCCAAGTGGGTGGCCCCCAGCATGTACTGGTGCCTGGGGTTGTTCCTTCTCAGGTGCTGCACAGGGCACTGTCCTTTGTTGAACTGCAGGAGGTTCCAGTCAGCCCATTTCTCCAGCCTGTCAAGGTCCCTCTGGGTGGCAGCACAACCCTCTGGTGCATCAGCCAGTCCTCCCAGTTTTGTGTCATCAGCAAATTTGCTGAGGGTACACTCTGCCCCATCATTCAGATCGTTTGTGAAGATTTTGAACAGGACTGGACCCAGTATTGACCCCTGGGGTACACCACTAGTCACTGGCCTCTGAGTAGATGTTGCACCCTTGCATCACCACCCTTTGTGCCTGGCTGTTCAGTCAGTTTTCAGTCCACCCTGTTGTCTGCTCCTCCTGCCAGTGTATGCCACAGCTTGTCTATGGGGATCTTATTGGTGATAGTTTCAAAGGCTTTTCTGAAGTTGATATCCAGATAGACAACATCCACTGCTCTCAGAATGTTTACGAGGCCAGTCTTTTCATCGCAGAAGTTTATCAAACATGACTTTCCCTCGTTGAAGGCATTCTGACGTCTCCTGATGATTTTGTTGTCTGTCATGTTCCTGGAAATGTTTTCCAGGACTAGCTGCCCCATCACCCTCCTAGGGATGGAGGTGAGTCTGAGTGGTTTGTAGTTCCCTGTATCTGCCTTCTTGCCCTTCTTGAAGATAGGAGAGACTTTTCTTTCCTTCCGTCTTTGGGCACTTCAATCCACTGGCCATGATTGATCAAAGGTGACAATCAGCAGCTTCCTCAGCACTCATGTGTGCATCCTGTGAGGGCTCATGGTCTTATGTATGTCCAGTTTGCTGAAGTATTCTTGGACCTGATCCTCTTCCACCAAGAGTACATCTTCCCTGCTTTAGATTCTCCCCTGGTCTCCAGGCCCTGGGATTCCTGATGGCTGTCCTCGTTCGTAGAGTGGAGGCTCCTAGTCATGGGAGCTATCCCACCATGTCTCTGTGATCCCAACAAGCTCATCGTCTTGCAACAGCAGGTAGATCTCTCACCCATCACCTTTATCCCCGCAGAGTGTGTTCGTTAGCATACAGGCACTTCAGAGAGGCACCCCAGCAAGTTGAGTTCCTGCAGAGGGTTTAGGGGGTTTCTCCAGAGTGGTTTGTCAAAGCTGTAGTGCTTATGTATCTCCTTCCATTTGAAGACATGGGTACTGGTTAGATGGCTGCTGCTACGGCTACCTGGCCAGACCTGGAACACGACCATCGCTCTGTACTTCCAGGTGTCCAAATGCACAGTAGGATACGGAAGGTACCGAAGTATGAAAATGCAACAGCGTGTGAAATTACATCATACTGAACAAGTCTAACTATAAGCAGATCGGTGCAGCTATGAATGGAGAAGATAAGGAGATACTAGGGTGATGATGAGCTGGTGTTTGTGAAGGGGTTCTGTAAGGGGCTGCCACCTCCAGCAGCTCCTGTGCCAGGAATTCCTCCTCCTCAGCCACACGGTGGGAAGCTCAGGACTGAGCTTTTGTGTTGCTAAAGGGGTCAGCACAAGGAAGGCTGTTAAACCCAAGAAGTATGGAAAGGGCATTTTGTGGTGGAGAAAGTTAGTGGGTGCAAAAAGAGGACCACTGTGTTCTGTAGCACTGTGCCGGATGAAATGAAGCTTACCAGTAACACAGTCCTTTGTAGCACACCTGCTGGGATGTATTGCATGATTCCTTGCTGCCATGGAACTTGCGTACCTTGCAGTCATTCTGCCCCCAAGGACAGCTTGTTTTCTATTCACAGAGATGCAATGGTAGTAGAAATCACTGCCCAGCCTGGTGTTCAAAGGAGACGGTGCCATATAGATGAAGACGACAGACTGGGGAATTTGTTCCTCCATATGTTTGGGAAAGAAATCTTATAACACCATCACTGTGGTGGTTAGTGTTTGGTGCTACTGTTTTCCCAGGTGACTCCCACAGCGCAGTCTGTCCCCAGGCCTAGGGTGGGTGAGGTGATTTGTCGTGTGTTTAGCCTCTGTCCACATCACGTGGTGTGTCCCATAATCACTCCACAAGACAACAAGGAGTCTTGTGGAGTAAATCTTTCTGAATAGTGAAGGATTTCTCCCTGCCCCCTTCTTTTGCATCTCCTCAGGGCTTTACAGTTTCTTGCAGCCAGACAAGCTTCCCCATGCCCCATGTGGAGGCTCCAGCCACAGCCTTTTGTCTCTTTTTTTTTTGTTTTTTTGGGGTTGCTTTGTTGGTGGTGGTGGTGGTTTTCTTTTTTTTTTTTTACAACCCATCTGAAACAATATTTTTATTGAAACAAACATGTAGTCCAGTCTAGCTGAAAAACAGGTCACCAGTGAAAGCTAATATAGATACTCTTTTTAATATCATTCCTTTACTTTCATAGGAAAAATAAATGGGATTGAAACCAGAAGGTGGACATAGAGTGAAGGCCCTGTTTTAGTCATTCTAAAACAGAAAGCTAGAAAGCAGTTTGTTGATTAGAATGATGACATAAGTCTCTGGATTTTTTTTTTTTTAAGTGGAAGAGAGTTCTTCAGTAGCGTTACAGATGCAGAAAAGCAGCGTTATATCAATCAGTCTTAGCTTCCCTGATGCGTAGGTAATAAGGAATACCTTATATATCAGGGATTCACAGATGAAAAGCCAGATGTGCCAGATGGTCATATATGTACAGATCAAGCCTTGAGGTGGGAGAGGGAAAATGTACCAGGCTTAGATTAAAAACATATGACAGAAGATAGTGAAGAGCCAGGCACCTGTCCAGAAATCCTGTTCCGATAGCCTCTTCCAGTGTGCTGTGTTCTGTTGTAGGGTCCTTTTCAGGGACTTTTTTTTTACTATAATGGCAGAAATGTTGACATTTGCTCCAGTAGCAGCATTTACCCTGAAGAAAATAAAAGCTCCGCTGACAAAGGTAGAAATCAAAGTTGAAAACACAATAGCATTCAGACTTCTGCCAAGAGCTTCTTGCTAGTGCTAAAGCCTGACCTTATCTAGGCGGTGATATCTTCCTTCCTGCAGCCTTGCAGCACGTTCCCGGAACTCTGGAACTTGTGTTGAACAACATGCTGCTGCCGTTCAGCATTACATCACTAATGGTGCTACCTAGTGCCAACAAGTTTCATTCAATGCTGAACTTCTTTCCTGCCACTTGCACTTTTCGATAAAAGGTGTTTGTTACTCGAGGGAGCACAAGGGCATGTGCATGTGTGGCAGGATGCAAACCCCCCTCTCTCCTCCTCCCTCCTTCGATATGGAAGGAGCAGACACAGCTCCCTCTCTCTCTGCTCTTGGAGGCTGACAGCTTTGATTTGGCCCCAGAGCCCCCTGGCCAGGACCCTTAGGAGAAGGGAGTGCCGAGGCGCCAGGGAGCCACTGGGCGCCCGCGGCCAGTGTGGGGGATGTTTGGAGGCTTCAGGGGCACCCACAGCCAGGGTGGGGGTGCAGAGAAGCTTCTGGAATGCCCACAGTCAGATCTGATCAGCCAATAAAAACCAGGACTCTCGTCGAGACTCCGCCCATTGTCGCGGGTCGCTCGGAGCACGAGCGAGATGCTGCCGCCGAGCGCCCCCCCCCGGGATGGAGACTCCGCTTGCCTTGCCCGCACAGGTGTGAGTAAAACTTCTCCTCGCAGGATTGCGAATGTATTTACTTTCCATGCACATTTGCACGCGTAACTTTCCGTGCTCAATACGAGCACGTGTAAATTTAATCCTCGCATAATGGTGGGTGTATTTTCCTCCTGTGCTTCCACATAAGCACGTGTAACTTTCCATGCACGTTTGCACGTGTATTTCTCCTCGCAAGATTGCGAGTGTATTGTAAATTTACCCTCGCCGTATCGCGAGTGTGCACTTCCCGTACTCAAGACGAGTACGTGTATCCCTTTAAAATAATCCCACACCGTGTACAGGCAAGTGTGTACTCCTCCCGGACTCAGAGACGGCTCCGCCATTGTTTGGGTGAAGCCGTGTGCATGCGCTCTGTGGACCGCCTGTTGTATTAGTTGCTGCCCCTTAATAATTTTCCTCAACTGATATCCGAACCTGTATTTAAGTCACTTTTGGAGCACTAAAACTCTGTTTCTCACTGGTTTAATAAAAGTCGTTTTGGACCCTGTTGTCCCTTAAACTAACCTCGGGGTGCCTCCGTGACAGCAGGTACCAGTTTTGTCCACTGAAACATCTTCAGCAGTTGTCCCATCATCTTATTTTTGGTTTATGCTCTAGATTTATCTTGAATGTTTATTTTTCCAGCAGTGGTGATTCCAGTGCTCTGCATAGAAACTGCAGCGGAAATTATGCAAGTGGAGTAATCGAAGAAGCTCAATTTGAAGTAGTGAAATCCATACAAAAATGAAGTAAGCAGGATAGAATCCTGTTGAACGTGCGCAAAGTTAGGTTTTATAGCAACGCTCGTTATAGTGGAGTTCTTTTTAACAGAAATACAGTTAGTGTGCATGTCATTCATATTATGAGAAATTGTGAGAAAACATTCTCAGACATATGTTAGGGCACTAAAATTTCATATGGAAGCTTCTTATCCTAAAATATAATTTTAAAGTGATGGCTCTTGCTTTGGATTTTTGTGCTTAAATCTTTGGGAATTCTCACTTGTATAATTTCAGAGTTCAACTCGGCTTATGATGCAGATGGACGCCACTGTGGATGAACGTTGGGATGTTTCTGCAAACCGTAGTGTCCTCAGTCAGATACAGGCCATAGATTGTCAAAGCTGTATTCAAAGCAATATACATACAAAAGACCAGGAAAAGAATGTAGCAATAAAAACTCTAGCCATTTACCAGCATTTCAAACTCAGTTTATGGCACTTCCAGGGAATAAAAACAGTTCTTGCCACCCGCCACTTAAATAGCACTTCATCTACACAATTTCATGTACACAGGCTGGATCTACGGGACTTGTGTTTTGCTGGGAGTTGCGGTGCTGAACAGAAGCCAAGGCAGGAAGTGATCACGGCTGAGGAGCTGATGCCGATTGAAAATGTGTGATGCTGCCGAGGAAATATCACACAATAGAACCTCAGTTAGTTTGGAAATAGATTTCAAACCCAGGGCACGTGAAGATGTAAACAGTCAATAGGACTGGGGCCCACCTTGCTGCTAACAATCGCATCATTAGTGGTAGGAGGGTGCAGAACAATTTCCATGATTAAATTTCAAGTGCAAAGTGCGTGAAAGCGTGTGCCCATCGACGCCGAACGGAAACAGCCTTCTTGCTTTGTGCCGTGTTTCTTCTGCTGCTTGTCCTCACTCATCCTGGATACAAGAGTCAGGTGTAAGTGCACCTTAAATCTAGGAAGTGCTAATGCTCAACATCTTTGAAAAAGCAAGCTTAAGCTTATTTTGTGTAACTAAAACGGGGTAGGATTGCTCTCTGGAATTGCACTTCTGATTAGTAGGGCTGCTTCCCTGAAAAGTCATCAGCTCACATTCCATTAAAAATGGACAGGATCTGAGCGGCAACAGTCTCTGATGAGAAATGGAACAGAATTCAAATATCTGGTAAGGTTAGCTATTGTTATAATTTAAGTGACGATTGTTATGTGGGTGAAGGGGTTTTATCTAGAGACTGGTTTAACATCTTGCATAGTTTATAACATCCACCGAGTAATTTTGGAGTTTATGCTCTTTAACTTCTAATTCCACCATTTTTCAGAAGCCCAGCCAGTGCAGAAAGCAGTAAGAAAGACAAACGTGAATCTGAGAGTCATAACATTTTATGTGTGGATAAGACATGTATGACGCTCTACAACCATGTTGTGTATGGTGGTAGTTTTGGGTTCTGTTCTAGTGATGCTTTTTCTGAGTTTCAAAAGCAAAGCGCAGGTGCCAGCAGAACTGCCCTTAGCTGAAGGGGAATTGCCGGGTGACCACACCGCTAATCACAGAATGTCAGGGATTGGAAGGGCCCTCAAAAGATCATCTAGTCCAGTCCCCCTGCGGAGCAGGAACACCTAGATGAGGTTACACAGGAAGGTGTCCAGGCGGGATTTGAATGTCTCCAGAGCAGGAGACTCCACAACCCCCCTGGGCAGCCTGTTCCAGTGCTCTGTCACCCTCACTGAGAAGAAGTTTCTTCTCAAATGTAAGTGAAACCTCTTGTGTTCCAGTTTGCACCCATTACCCCTTGTCCTGCCATTGGCTGTCAGTGCCACGCTGCAGCGCACAGATGCACCCAGGGCAATGCCCTGCAGCAGCTTGGGCCTTTGGGCAGCTGAGCATTATTTATGGAAGCACTGAGGCTTTCATGCACTCTGCTGTGAGCCACCTGAGCCTCAGTAACTTAATGAAGAGAGAGAGAGAGAGACTTCTGAGGGATCCATCAATTTTCCCTGTGCTTCTGGTATGTGTTTTTGTCTGTTTGCTCCTGTCTTCATGCCCAGAACATCTACACGTCTTCTGTGTCCAGAGTGAAAGCTGATTTTTCCCACAGTGACTCGGGCCCCTCAGATGGCAGATGGCAAAATGCAGGTGCAGGATTTTGCTTAAGGAATAGAGCTGGAAAGTAATACAGCCAGTCATTTATAGAGAGGAGATTAAATTCAGCCCATGTTTAAAGTAACTTCTTCCTTGCCCCCAAATAAATGGGTAATTAAAAAAAAGTCCTTTTATTCTGGAAGAAGGATCGGCTCCATTATGGATGTCAGGAAGCAAACCCGGTTCTAAAGCCCAGCTTCTCCAAAATGTTGGTGCATTTCCAGGATACAGCCCTGCAACTCATGAAAATTAGAGGACAGCATAAAACAATTTGTGTTTCATAACGGTAAAAACAGTAAATACAAAGGCACATTGTTGATGGAGTTCATCTGAAGAATTGTATGGAAAAGGGAGCTGGATTGGGCCTGTGTGGTTCAGGATTCCTTGGTAAGTGATTTCTGCTGTGGCTGCCTAGCTGCTGTGAAAGGCCTGCTGGCTTTGCACTGGGAAATACAGAAATATTCCAGCATGATTGATGCTCTTTCATGAAAAGCCATTAAAGAGGAGCATTTGGGTTGGATAAGAACTGTCTGTTCATTCCTGCAACAGGAATGTGGTTGTATGCACAGCGTTTTGATAATACAACTGAGAGAAAAAGTGACTGGCATTAGAATTCATGTAGAGGCCACCAGTGTTTATAAATGTGAACGGGAGGTTTCTTTTTGTTTACAAAGATGCCTAGAGCTCCATTCTACATGCAGACTCCGCAGTAGACATCTGGGAATGTCCCTACGAGGTGGGAGCAGAATTTGTGCTCCCTTAAGTGGCAAGGGAAGATCAAAAGTGAAAATTGTGCTTGTCATTTGTGATCCACCGCTGTGCCCATAAGGCCTAACTGGTATGTGGTCCAAATTATCCTGAGTAAAGCATGGACTGCGCTCTTGCCTGTGTAACAGTAACTGTGCTAATTGTGCTTGTAGCAGTGATCAATAGTAATTAATTATTAATAGGTAGTCGAAAGGTCAGCTATAACAGCAACCTCAGCTAAAGCAGTGCTTAAGGGTAGGGAACGGTGGTGCTATCAATGAAAAGCAATTTGCATATTCACAGTTGGCAGTGTGTCAAGAAATACAGTTATCAACTTGATTTGCGGGTGCAAACAGTGAACACCATCTGCTGCTGTCAATCCATAACATATACATAACATATACACCTTCTGACCCAGGTTCAGAAGTAGGAATTCGGCCAGTAATAGAGAAATTCCTGCAAATAGGGTTATTAAAGGAATGTGAGTCCAGTTCTAACACCCCTGTGTTGCCTGTCCGCAAGCCAGATGGGTCATATTGGGTGGTTCAGGACTCATGAGCTATAAACAAAGTAGCTGAGGACCTCTACCCAGTGGTAGCAGACCCATACACCCTTCTGAGAGTATTAACACCTAATTTGACTTGGTTTATTGTTTTAGATTTAAAAGATGCTTTCTTTTGCCTCCCTCTCCATGAAGCTAGCCAGACAATATTTGCATTTGAATGAGAGAACCCTAAAAATAACTTTAAAACCCAGCTAACATGGACGGTGTTGCCACAAAGATTCACGAATAGCCCGACAATATTTGGAAATCAGCTTGCTAAAGATTTTGAATGCTGGGAAGCCTCGTCTGATGAGGGACAGATGCTACAATATGTGGATGACATTTTAATCGCTACTAGAACCAAGGAGACGTGTGTGACCTGGACCCTATGGACGAGGAACACCTGCAATGGAATAAGGAAGCCACATGAGCCTTTAAAGAACTTAAAAAGGCTTTGATGTCAGCCCTGCTCTAGGACTCCCAGATGTGAGTAAACCATTTTTCCTGTACTTTCACAAGAAAGAGGGAATAGCCTTGGGTATATTGGCACGGGATCTTGGCCCATATTGACGAGCAGTGGCCTATTTCTCCGAACAGTTAGACGCAACTGCAAAGGGGTGGCCTGGATGCCTGCGGGCAGTTGCTGCAGTGGTACTGAATATACAGGAGGCCTGGAGATTTACCATGGGTCAGAAAATGACTGTGCTAGTATCCCACACAGTGTCTAACAAAATGGTGTAGAAATTATCGTCACTAACATTGTCAACCCAGCTTCTTTCCTCAGTGGTAACTTTGGAGAACCAGTTCATCATGACTGCCTGGAGACCATGGAAGCAACATAATCCAATCAACCAGACCTAAAAGACATTCCTATTGAAAACGCTGAAAACTGGTTTATGGACGGAAGCAGCTAACCGTGAGGGTTGTGCATGTGCACAGAGCAATTTGGAAAGAAAAGGGACTTTTGAACTCTCAAGGCAAACATATCAAACGTGCGGAGGAGATATTGAAACTACCGGAAGCAGTTCAACTTCCTATGAAAATGGCAATCATGCATAATAAGGCATTGGACGAACCCCTTGTAAGTTAGTGTTGCGGGCAAATTCACCAAATATCTCTATTCCTCCCACTTGGTACCCAGGTCCACCTAATGGATATTGGTCTCGAAATGGTAGCCTGGTGGAAGAAAATAGGGTTCATGATAGTATGTGCATTTCTGGGTTTACTGTTTGTGCCATGTATGATCCTGTGCTTTATTCGGTTAATACATTCAGTAGTCCAAGGCATGCAAATCTCGGGCATGCCTATAGATCCTGAAATGGCAACAAAAGGAACGGGGTATAAATTAATGATTTTAAAAGATAACACCAAACTGGACCTAGCCGCTGCTAGGCAAGTGCTAGCTAACTTGGAAGCTAAAGCACGAATCAATAGGATAAAAAGAAAAAGGGGGAATTGTGAGAAATGCAGTTGTGATTTGTGCTAAGATGTTTAATGTTTACAGATATAACCAAATGAGGCACGGGCTCTGAACCTGGAAAAAGGAAAAGGTGGTTAAGTTCTATGTAAAAAGTTATGAAACTTGCTTATGAAGTTATATTGACAGAGGGAACTAACATTTTAAGGGTTAACTAAACATATAGTGGGTGCCTACTAACAAACTAACATTTTAAGGCTTAGCCACACAATGAATGCTTAGTTTAGAGCTTCATGTAAATTTATGTTCAGAAAACAGAACCCCATTGAATGCCAAGATAAGAAGTTTTACTGCACCTAGCCGTAAACTTGAGGAGACAAGATAATGAAGATTTACAGCAAAAGGGGCGCCAGTCTGGTTTCAATTGACTTGGCAGCTTGGGTCCCAGCCAATTCAACATAATGAGCCAAGGGTAAAAAGTTCACTGTGACGAAGCTGAAGGAGCCTTCATCCAAAGACCCCTTCTCAAAATCACCAAGTGACACTGCGCAGGCGCAACAGAGGAGGGTCAGGTGGAGACTATGGAAATGGTTATCTGAGACTCATTTTAATAAGAAGCGGGGAAAGGTTATGAATATGTATAGGCATTCTTGGGGTCATTATGAATATGTAATACCTTACTGTATTTAAGCACACTTTTTATTGTTTAAAGGTGTGCGTGTTGGGCGGAGCGAATCCCCCACGCACGCAGCGCTGTTTTGCTTATGCTCTAATGAACACATGTTTAAGGAATACAAGGAATTGGATTAAACGTTGTTTATCCACAGAAAAAGTGTAAGTTATTTATTTCACATTCAAACTGCAATAAATACATTTATATTCAAACTGCAATAAACATGTTTTCACATCTGAAACAAGGGATGGGAAACCAGAGAGAATTTCCAGAGCCTTTCCCTAGCATTTTACTCAGATCAGATAACTTTTGGTTAAAACATCACAGTCCTCCCGTATTGCCCTCAAAGTGGATCCTGGTCAACATGGACATTTTTTGAAGATCTATCAGTGGATCCCACGGGAGAAGCTCCAGTAGATCCAGTTTCAAGCGCAGCAGTGGCTGGGGAGAAAAGAGACAAGATTGCTGGTGTTACTTTTCCAGTAGACACAGCCAAATAAATCACTGTAAAAACATTAGGGGTAACTGAAGAAACTACAGTCCAGAAAGAGGTTTGAAAAATTCCAAGGGAACGTAACAATGAAAGGGGCAGGCACAAAGGAAGAAATACTTTTTGTTGGTTTTTTCCCCTCATGTGCTTATCAGTCAGCAGTATTTCTAAAGCTGGTGAAAGCAATTCCAGAGGTTCCACGCTGAACATCTTCAGGGAATGCACCTGATTACACCAGTGCTGAATTCAGCCCCCTGCAGGCCTCTTCAGCCTCAAGTGTCTGTTTTCCTTAAATGTTCAAACCAGTAATTTACTGGAACGCTACTCCTAAAAACCAGCTTCTGCATTCACTGTGACAAACTGGAAAGAATCTGGCTGTGAAAACACCAACGCTTGTCCAGCGCAGCCAGGTCAGGACAAGTCTCCCAGCCTGGCACCTTCTCTGAGGGGCATTTCTGTAACTCACCCTGGCAAAACCCTCTTTCCTCCATGAAAACACATAATCCGTGAAAGCAAAGACACCTTTGCCATCTTTCTCCAGCCACGTTTTTTAGACAAGGTGCCCAAACCAAGCACACTCTATGACTCCTGTCAGACGCACAACTACGTTCAAAACGCACGCGGACACGCAATGACTTTGTGTCCATTCAGACACATGGAAATAGCTCTGAGGCCACAGCTGAACACTCTCTGTGTGATTCAGAGCACACAGAAACAGAAGGAAACGTTCTCAGGGCCTACTTGCTTTCAAATAGCACCAGTCACTGCAAAGTGGTGACTCTGGGGGACCACTTATCATGAAGAGGTGAAATTCCTCTTTGGACACCTGGCCTCATATTATAGAGCATGTATTTTATGCTATGCATTACAAGTATTGAAACTCGTATGTGCCTAAACACTACGGAATTAACTTTTCCTAAAGAAAGGGTATATTTTGTCACTGATTATATTCTTCAAAAAAGACTGCAAGACATAAGCTACAAATAGAAGCAATGAATAGTCGACAGCAAACATTAAGAACTAACAGCAGGGAACGTGTATGGTGTGGTTTAGAGCTGAATGCAGTTGAGGTACAGGGAAGAAGTAGTGATGGCTGAAGTTATACAAATCTTATCCCGGGGCTGTTTTTATGTTTGATGTTTGTGCTTGAAGATTAACGCTCGTGAAAGGTGATTTTAGCTTAAGCTGAGTGGATCTGTGTGGGGCAAATGAGTTAGTTGTCTTTGTGCCTTTTTTTCAGGCAACCGCATAACTTCCTGCACAATATTCTGGTGAGCAGGAAAGTCTCACATTCAAGTCTAAACTGGAAAGCTAGCAGAAAAAAAGTAAGAAAATCTGTGCTTAGAACAGGAACTTCACAGCTTCCAAGCCATTCTTTTCAAGAGTTAGGAACAGTCATCTTTTTCCTTAAAAACATGCCTGACATAATGACACATTACCCTGTTCAATTTCTTTAGTGATTCTTTCATCCAGTTCCTGCCGTATCTAGAATTATACAGAAAATATATAGTTAATATTTTAACAGCTACATTTTTGTAACACTAAAGCTCTAGAAAATTCTTAAAACCCAAACATAACATGAAAAAGCCTTAAAAGATCCTAACAAATAGAGACGTCTTGGTTTGGGGTCTGATTTTTTAATGAAGAGAAACTCTTGGTCAGGCAGGTTGTAACATTCCCATTACTGAGCAACATTAACTAGCACAAAACAATCTGTAGCTCACCTGCTGGATTATAACTGGGCATTTAAAAAATATACAGGAAGAAAGCACAGGGGAATTATGACAATGAAGGTCTGGCTAAAGTCTGTCATCAAACACATGAGCCGAGTGTCAGCTAAATGTCTCCACTGTTCTCCTTCCCCCCAGTCCCCGGAAAAGGCACCATCGCTGACTATCCCAAGCCTCCTGAGCGGGCACTTCTCACCTCACTGCACCTCTCTTCAGGCAGTAACATCCCGGGTTCCCCTGCAGCAGTCACCTTCTCAATAATTGTTCTTCATACAGCGGTGTTGACTGACTACTTACCCACATGGGTTACCTGAGCACAGAGTAGGCTGGTACGTCTGAGACTCCATAAGATGATACTTGGAGCCTAGGAACTCAATTTCAGCACAGTCCTGGTACTTCAGACACAACCGCTGTTACTACCAAGAACTTTTTGAATATCAGAACTGGCAAGAAGGGTAAACCAGACTACTCCTATGGTTTAAAGAAGTTCCATTATAACAGATGAAATCCACACACTGTCATCTTGACTACAAATGGATTCTAGCTTTAGGCTAAAAGGCAGAATAACCTTGCTTACAGATACTCTTGAGCAGCAGTTGACAACAGTATTTCAAAATGCTTATCTTAGCCACATAGGCTTCAACCCTGTTTCTTGATAATAATGTGCTCCCAGCTAGGCTTAGGAAGCTTTCTCCTAGACTCAGACTTCCGTTAAGTGCCAAATTGCTGCCAAGATGTCCCAGTTCAGTTGAATACAGAATTGGACTTGCAGCCACACCTCCACTGACGATGCTGCTTGCGATGAGAGATCTGTTTCGATGGCGTTCCTGAAGGAGATGCGCGTTGGCTTCTGCGAGTTTCTCATTAGCTCTGAAACATTCAGAAGCATACAAAGAATGACCTGTGGGAGGAACTCTTCCACAAAGTTAACCTCCAGGTCTTTGACTATTATTTGACTTCTGAAAGTAGAAGGGATTAAGACTGTCCAAAACAAGAATATAATTTGATCCGAGGTTTTTTGGAGAGCCTATTTCTAAGAAGTCACATTACCTAGAAGGACCAGCAAGTTACCAACACTTTGGACTTGCCAGCATTAGGGCTTCAAAGCAACCTGTGAATGCCATGTGTTTACAGCGCTTCTTCTGAAAGGCATGTCATGTGCCTAAGAACTCTGGGCTCTCTCTCTGAGCTCAAACCTCAGACATGGTGCTAAAATGGAATCCAGAAAAGATTTCTTTTGCTTCACAGAATCAAATTCTGCTGCCTGAAGAGCCTGTCATTCAAGCATCAAGTTTATCTTTTCTGACATACACAGAATAAGAGGAGGAGATTATTAGAGATTAGCAAAAAGGCTGCCTGTTAAAGCACAAACAAGTTAAAAAATCCCCTAGTAATGCCATGATCAGTGGTGTTATTGCTGGAACACTAAAGAGAAATTAAGACAGTTCTAATAAAGGGGAAGGGTCTTAAGGTACTTTCCTCACAATACACCATCTTATGTGTACATATCTAATACTAAGCAGATATAGAAAAAGGATTTTAGGAGGAAAATGTATGAGGAAAAAGTATCTTACTACCACTCCAAAAAAGCATGGACTTACCTTTCCAGTTTATTTGCCAGGCATCTTCTAATTTTTACCTCCTCCAGATACAGCTCTTTGTACCTTTTCACTTCCGCCTGCGTGAAATCTTTTTTATATATATAGTCTTGTTGAATATTTTGTATCTTGTCCAATTCAAATTCAAGTTCTCTAATCCTGTGTTTCAGTTGTTTTTGCAGAGAAGCGTGATGACTGGCTCTGATCTGTTCTAATCTGTCCTGGGAGGCTGCCTGCATCTGAAGGAGATAATGCACTTTGAACCACCGCAAAGAAAACAGAAGAGTCCCCACCAGTCAGTTTCTTGTACGCAATTTTGAGGGCCCAGCTTTACTCAGTGAGGCAACTGTGCCTCCTCACTACCATCAGCAATCAAGGCAGAACTCTGGAACTACCACGTTACATTGCTTTTTTCATTCCAAAAGAAACCCCTTCTTAGAACCATTACTCATCAAAGCTACTAATTGAAATAACACTGTCTCTGTAAGACAGGGCATATAGAAAAGGATTCCTCCAAGAAATTATGAGGATCCCTGACCTCTACCCCCTGTACAACTTCAGTGACTTCTTTTCTAAGTGCTTTCCCCTGGACAATGACAAATCAGGACCTGTATGTCTGGCCGTGACAGCTCTAAGTGTCAATATTGAGTTCAAGGATGAACAGTAAGAACAAGGCCAGACAGTGATACCGCCCAGGAACTGCAAAACAGAAAGCCACCCTGGGCAAGCTTTGCATTCAGCGCCCTGCAGGCACGTTACTCACACGTGAAAGCACCATTGCCCAACCATATTTCCCGTCTTTGCTGAAGGGCAGTGGGAGAAGAAGTACAGCACTAACACACAGAATCAGGAACCAAAAATAACATACTACAAAATTATCACCACAAGAGAAGTATATAATTGAGACTACAGGCACACACAAGAAATTCACTTACCTGCAAAAATAGATTGACTTCTTGTAGTTTTTGTCTTAATTCTTGTTCGGCTCGTTCTTCCACTTCTCTTTTGTATTGTTCTATAAGGTTGTGATCCACCATGCTAGTCTTTAATTGATGTTTCAGGTTAGCCACCACTTCCATCAGCTGGCATTTGCTTTTCTCCAGTTTACGACGGTTCTCACGCATGGTGGACAACTCTTCTCGCAAATCCTGATTTTCAGCTTCCAGCTGCTTGCATTTTTCAGACTGTGCCTCCAACTGCTGGGAAAGTTTTGCAACCTGTAGACAGCAAAAAAAAGAAAAAAAAAGAAAAAAGATAAAAAAAAAACAAACCAAACCAAAACAAAACCAAAGAAAACCAACCAACCAAAACCAGAAAAACCAAACAGGTCAATACATTTGAGTGGAATAGAACTTGCTGATTCAGTTCAAGTATAAAGAATGCAAATAGACATGAAGCTTTTAGTGGCATTCTCTAAGAAAAAAAAAAAAAAGTCTACTGATACAGAGAAGGCCATGAACACCTTAGCACAAAGGCTTAGATAAAAAAATCCTCAGGGTGTACAACTTTCTCAAGTGTCCTTACAGAGTAGGTGAAACACTGGGTCTCATGACAGAAGCTGACATGGTCTCATGGGCAACCTCTGACAAAACTGCCAAGAAAAGATTGGCCTCCTAAGTTCAGTCTTCTCTCAGTTTTCAACCACAGATCTCCCTGCTGCCCACAACATTCATTCTGTCCATCATCTGCCACGGTTGAACTCCAGTAGGTAGCTAAGAAGCACACAGCCACTTGCTCATTGCCCACTCGTGGCATGGGAGAAATAATTCATCAGGCAAATCATGCTGATGAACACAAGTATCTTGCACACCACAACACAGATACAAAACACAGCAGCAGGGGAATGAAGAAATTCACAGCCTTTTCCCTTGAGGCTGCCTTGCCCTAAAACCAGAAGGGTATTTGTCAGCTGCACTGTGCCTACACAGCCCACCTGATATCACAGAGTGGCTGCAGGTAGAAGGGACCTCTGGAGATCATCTAGTCCAACCCACCTGCTAAAGCAGGTACACCTAGAGTAGATCACACAGGAATGTGTCTTGCTTTCATCAATTAGCTGCACACAAAAAATTCAAAGACTAAACCAGTCATTCATCAAAGCCAGTCAGGTACCTGCTGATGGTGGTGGTCCTCTGCAGCTGCCTGTGTTGTCCGTAAGGTAGTTATTAAGTCTTCCAGGCGGTTATGAATCTACGGAAGCATTGTAAGAAACAAGACAACACACCATGACTTTCCAGGCTGAAGTTTACACCTCATTACCAAAAATGAATATTTCTACAGCATTTACAACCAGCACCAACGATCAAAACAGCCTTAGTTTGATGCCGCTGTAAAATTGTTAGCAATCATCACCTCTGCCTTTTGCTTTATGGAAAGAGAACATCATGTGGGATATGATGAATCTTCAACGAAAACAAGTATTAAGCTTTTCCCACCCACAGTACATTTGAAAATCATGCCCTGTTAACCAAAGGGGAAGGACCAGCACTGTGACTCCCTTCCCTCCTTTGACAGTATCAGTACGAAGTTCAACTTTCACACCTAGTTATTTTCAAAATCTCTTCAGCACTAACAGCTGGAGTCATAGCAAGAAGCCGAGCTCACTGGTTACAATACAAAAATCATTTGCTTCATAAAGGTCACTGATGAAAGCACCTTCTCTGAGCTAAAATTAACCACTGCATAGAGGCACTGGGAAATTCCAAGGCTCACACTGAGTTCTGAAAATGATACCACAGGCATTCCTCTTCACTGCTTCATGGAAACACATACCAAGTGGCCAAAGGAAAAGCAATCCAGCACAGCAGATGTCCTGGAGTATAATTTTTTGTCCCGGTCTGATGATGCCAGTCAGGCCCCTGGCACAAAGTGCTTGGCATCAATATCCCCTGTGGGATTTCCGTGAGTTAACTTGATGAATACCTTTAATAATACACATTGCCACAAGTGCCTGGAGCAGCATCTGATGTCACAACAGGTCTAATGCAGACAATAGTGACACCAGCATATTTGTGCCAAATCCTTACCTCTCAGAGGTAAGAAGCCTGTATTCGGAAGAACACAGGAACTGAACTCCCCTAGGCTCTCCAGGAAAACCTCATCTTAAAAGTTCCCCACAGAAATAGTTAACTAGGCTTGGGAGCTCACAAAAAGGGAAATTTGTGACCAGCTTACTGATGCAGACGTTTGCTGGTCTCGCTGAAGGGCTTCGATCTTATTGCCCTGCTGCTGGACTGTGGCTTCCAACTTGGCATTTTCCATTTCGAGGCTTAAAAAGAAATAAAGGTCTTGTTATGGAAATCCAGAGCACCACTTGT
This sequence comes from Streptopelia decaocto, assembly GCF_964273445.1. Classification (NCBI taxonomy): domain Eukaryota; kingdom Metazoa; phylum Chordata; class Aves; order Columbiformes; family Columbidae; genus Streptopelia; species Streptopelia decaocto. The sequence goes on from NW_028116145.1 coordinate 123,475, forward strand.
GAAAGAGCAGCGTGAAATAACATGATCGAAACCAAAAGCATCCTTGAAAATAGCGTATGAACTTGTTGTGATGCAACAAGACTGTCCGAGAAAGCAAGAGACATCTGGCTTCACTGAGTTATTCTCTTACCGTTGCACACGTTCTTCCAGCTGTTTTACGGTTGTATTAGCCTCAGAAGATGCCAAGAGGAAGCCCTCGACTTCTTTTGCTTTATTTTCCACGGCAATCATCCACAACTGCAAAATCACAGCAAGAATCCACAGTAGTCAGGTGAGCTTGTGTGGAGAGGAGTCAACTACTGCTGAAGAATACAAGTACTGCGTGTGTGTATGCACACCCTCTCCTCCATGGACCATCATCATTTCAAGTACATTCAAACCTTGGCTTCTACTGGCAAATGACCACAAACTGTCTTACTGCAGCATCTTCAAACTGGCCTCTCCCATCCCTACACTGATTTCTTACAGCACATTTCTAAGCACCAACACTGCTCTTCCAAGCCTTTCAGTGACTTGTAACACTCTTTTTATTGTACCTGCTTGTTTGCTCCTCCACTAAAAATATGAATTGAAAAGTTCATCCGTCTCCTAAAGTGACTTCACAACTCCCTCATAATAGATTAACATGACTTCTGATTAGATCAGGCCTCTATACTTCAGTGGTCGTAAGAACACTGCCAAAGGTGGCCCCTGCCTCAGAAAGTAGCTTACAGTGCATTTGCAAGAAGGCTGCTTAAGGATGGCAAATTAGAGCAGGGCCAAAGAAGGGAGAGAAGAAGAGATAAAAAAATAAAGAAAAGCAAACAAATCCCCCAAACAAAACAAAAGCAACCAACCAACAACAACAACAAAACCCCAAAACCAAACCCAAACAAATTATATGCAGAATAAGCTACAAGAGCATTCAGAATTGACAGCATCTGGTGGCAGGGGAGGGAAAAAAAAGCAGAGACAGCATAAAAAAGCCCAAATGCAGCAGTCCAGGATTCCTAGTGTTCGTCAGAAACCAGACAACCTGCTTGGCCAAACCAAACAAAATAACCTATGGACACATCAGTTTATTTTGCAAAGCAACTTAGGAAACAGAAACCTTTTTCCAAGTAAGCACAGAGCATTCCCATGTCAAAGACTTGGACAGTAACTTCATTAAGCCTCTGACATAGATTGCTTTTTAAGAGCATCAGCAAGTTCCTGCTGCAGCTGTCTGATCATGCCCTAGTGAAACAGGTAAATGAGCATGAAGAAGGTTACAAGAACCTGAAATATGCCTTCACTTATTTGATTATACAATTAGACCTGCCTTCAGATTGAACTCAAAGGTAGGAACTCTTGCCTGCCACCAGCAGGCATCTGCACAGATGGTGACCTCTCTTCATCCTACTCAGCTGAGCACCTCCAAACTATCAGCAGCTGTTCATGAGGACTTGTGTTTCCTCATACATACAAAAGGCTCAAGTATTAATCTTCTTGGAAATACACCAGCACATGCTGCAATAATGTATTTTTTTTTCTAACAAAAGGCAACGAAATCTGTTGCAATACAAGAGCGATAGTTCGACTGCAGATATTACTCTGATGACCAAAGGCAGGACTTTGTATTAGATTGTCCTTTGTTCTGTTCATCCATTACACAAATATAGTGCTAGAGTTAGGCTAGGTTACGACTGGACTCGATGATCCTGAGGGTCTCTTCCAACCGAAATGATTCTTTGATTCTATAATTAAATGAATACATCTATGTGAAAGCTCTTTTGAGATACACTTTAAGTACATGTTCAAGCACACCCTTTTGCAGTCTTCTTACTGAGTTTATTTAAAAATAACAACTGCCTTTATACTGGCAGATTAGATTTACAAAAGTCTGGATGCACTCTCCCATTACCTACAGCTCCCCTACCTCCCTTCCTACCCCCTATATCTCCCTGCCTTTATTCTTTTCCACCACTTTTCTCAACAAAAAACATCTGCATGCAGAAATGGGAGCAACACATGGGTCCTGCATGTTTAAGGGACATAATTTTATGCTAGTGCTCTGCATAGGAGCATGTTTCATATTCATGTACTGTGTGAATTTGCAGAAAGACAGTTTAACAGATGTCCTAATGAGTCTTCTGTCCAGTTAATTAGTCTTTCACAGAGTCACAAAGAAAGAACACATTTAAATATGGCCACACATCATAAAACAGAGAATAGGAAGCTTAGGTCAGTGTCTGAAATGAACTTCTTGAGGACCAGGCAGGACCCTTAGAACCCCCAAAAAACATCCATAAATTAACAGTGGCCACTACTAATACTCTTCAATTTTGATAGCAACTTATGGAAAAGCAATTTTTTTTTTTTTTATGTAGGAGCTTAATATAAATTCATCCCCCACCGCTTCACTTGTCTGCATCTTCATTTCTCAACCCTTGCATTTTGGATTGTTCTTCCCTTTATACCATTCTTACTTGTGTCATCAGTGCAATACATAGATAAAACCCATTAAATAATTAAAATCATTCCAAAGGGCAAAAATGGACTAAAGAAAAGGTGAAAAAAGTTCTAAACTGGCTTTTCTGTATACAACTATATACTATTACACATCATTACAAATGTATGAATGATGCATTTTCCTCATTCACAGTCCATAGATTTGGCTCAAATATTACAAAGCTGCATACTAGCAGTAATTTGTGCATCTGGTTGATCACTACATAAACACTGTTCCCATCTAAGTGATTGAAGGCTGACACAAGCTATTTATCAAGACATTAATTTTACATTACCTTGTTCTTTTCACTCCCTAGTTTTGCTGCAGGTCTGGAAAACAGAAACATATTTCAGTACTGGAATATTTATATTGCATTATGAACAATATCTAAGGTTGCTCTGAAACTTAACGTCAGTAGTGAATTAAAGTAAAAATTAGTATGAGAATTTTGTTAGATGGAGCTGAAGACTGAAAAAAAATTGTGTAGCATTATGTCTATTGGAAAGGTATTTTTGCCAGGAGGTATTAAGCAAATAGCTGAAATTACTATTCTCTGCACTTTACCCAAGGTGACAGGAATCTTACAGCTACAGATATATAGAGAGAGATATGCAGATACAGAGTTATGTGCATTTGCTATTTAAATCTAGAGGTTCAGCTCTTTTCAGTATTGAGAATCCTTCTCTTACAGGTCAAAGCAGCCTAATTTTGGATTCTCTGGTGTACTGGGTCTGGCTGGGATGGAGTTAATTTTCTTCATAGCAGCTCGCACATCGCTGCGTGTTAGATTTCTGACCAGGGCAGTGTTGATAACACACCAATGCTTGAGCTGTTGCTGGACAGTGCTTGGACAGCATCAGCACCTACTGTTTCTCACTTTGCCTCCCGCAACAGTAACTTTGGGGCGAGCAAGAAGTCGGGAGGGGATAGAGCTGGAAAAAAAAAATAATTCAAAAGGCAGAAAGAACTAAGATGCCTGCAGTGGAAGAGTAATTTTAGTCTCTCCTCTCTCTTTTGGAAAAGATAAAATATATATATATTTATGCACACACACACACTCACACTCAGGTAATTATTCAGAATTTGTGCACGTCTGACCTTATCATTAACTTGGCTGGTATGCTCAAAGCACTCCAAGCTAAAAACAAGTAGTTTTGAATACAAAGGGCATCAGGTAGTATTGTCATATGAAAGAATAAGAATCATTGTGCACTCAGGTTTACAAAACTTCCTGTTAGCTTTTAGGTCAACCTTTATCATGAAAAAGTTTTATTTACAATATTCCTTCTATTCTGTACCTTCTTCCATCTTGAGATGTTTCACTGAAAGTGCTGTCATCCAGTACTTGAAAATGATTCCCAGTAGAAGAGCTCATCTGCTGATCAGCCTTCTTCTTTGAAGCCTGTCTTTTATTTTTCTTTGAAACTTTGGCATTTGGGGAAAGTTTACTACAAAAGAAAAAGAAGGAAAGGGAAGGAAAGGGAAGGAAAGGGAAGGAAAGGGAAGGAAAGGGAAGGAAAGGGAAGGAAAGGGAAGGAAAGGGAAGGAAAGGGAAGGAAAGGGAAGGAAAGGGAAGGGAAGGGAAGGGAAGGGAAGGGAAGGAAAGGGAAGGAAAGGGAAGGGAAGGGAAGGGAAGGGAAGGAAAGGGAAGGAAAGGGAAGGAAAGGGAAGGAAAGGGAAGGAAAGGGAAGGAAAGGGAAGGAAAGGGAAGGAAAGGGAAGGAAAGGGAAGGAAAGGGAAGGAAAGGGAAGGAAAGGGAAGGAAAGGGAAGGAAAGGGAAGGAAAGGGAAGGAAAGGGAAGGAAAGGGAAGGAAAGGGAAGGAAAGGGAAGGAAAGGGAAGGAAAGGGAAGGAAAGGGAAAGAAAGGGAAGGAAAGGGAAAGAAAGGGAAAGAAAGGGAAAGAAAGGGAAAGAAAGGGAAAGAAAGAAAGGGAGATCATCAGCTGAGTAGCTTTACAGAAAAAAGCCCTGTGTAACAGATGTACTTAAGATGCTGCCCAGAAACAACGGAGATGAAAAATACCTATGACAAAATACAGAGTTGACTCCAAAGACCCTGGAAGACACTCAAGTATTTTAATAATGTTCCCCTAGGAATGAGCAAGAAATGTGGAATCTGAGCTAGATTCAGCTAAGCTGAAACATATTTCATATCCCCATTAGAGGAAGTACCTAGAGCAGAGATGCCTTTGAAGGACAGACAGGAAAAAAACTCCTGCTTAGGGTTGCGTAAAAATATCTGTGCCTTCGTCAAACTTTTGAGCTTGGTTTGGTAATATCTTTTCCCTTTTCCTGACAAAGAACATCTGGACTTTATGAAAACACCAACTGCATGAAGATCACTCAAAATAATCTAGAAAAGGGAGAACGCGAAGTAAACTGTAAGTTCCTATTTCCTGGTTGGCCATTTCCTACAAAAATAAGTAGGGAGTTTTTCAGTCTCCAGCTCTGGTTTTGAAGGCGCATTTTGCCTCGGTATTGACAAGGAAATCTGCAGGAATTTGTCTGTTTGGTTTTTTTTTTTTTTGAGCACGCAATTTTTTTTTTGAGCACGCAATAAATCAATACACTTGAATCTCCGTTATGAGCTTAGGGGTTTTAATTTTCTTTTGTTTTTTCTTAAATTTTTGAGAAGCAGTGGACTACTCGGCATGGCTTTCGGCATTGAGGAAACTACTTCAACTACTACAATATTTGAAAACCTAAAAGATACTTAGAGTAGTACTACAAATAAAAATTAGACATTATTTCCTTAGTTTACCCTTTCATTGGCATCTTGATGCATCTCGACCTCTCCTCAGATGAAAAATTCTTTTCGTCTTTGACTTCTGCAGTGTTTCCAGTCTCAATTTTCGAAGAGTCCTTCTTCCTTAGAGTAACCTTTTGTTTCATTGGCTGATCAGTAATGTTGCCTGGTGGTGGATTTAATTTATCAAGATCTTCCTGGTTTGCCATCACCTCAGTTTTGAAACATCTTTGTTTGCTTTTTTCCTTCTCAACCTACAAAAAGAAAGTTAAACTGCGTGTATTTCTCAGTATTTCTAGAAGAAACACCATACTCAAGACTGAATAATTCAGTGTTTACCTCCGAAATCACATAAAAGAAAAAAAAATAAAATTCATACGGAGAAGCACTTTCACAAAATTACACTACAAAGTGTGTTAAGCCATTGAAAGTACTTTGAATTCACTCATGATTAAAGAGATAACAAAAACACAGCCCTTAGAAAGAAAACAACAGTGTTTTTTAAAACACGAACAACAAAAAGTGAAAGCATTACTGATGGACAAAGAGCTAGAAGGACTGCACAATGTTAGCTGTAAAAACACAACAACAAAAATCACGTGGAAGTGTGCGGGGCTACTGTCTCCTTAATGAGGGTAAAAAGAATAAAGATCCCAAATGCACAGGCAGAAATGGTTTCACAGCAAACAGGAATTTTGGCCAAGGACAAGGAAGACACACCGTGCAGAAACCACAGCAAATCAATAGATCATTTAAGACCCTGTTCAGAAGCTATTTTCATTCTTTGATTCAGAATCAGAATTGACAGCACTGTGCGCATTTCTTTTTCTGGCAAAGAAGTGAGAATTATTGACACTGGAACTGAGTGCCACCTACTGTTGAACTGCAACAGTAACACAGACTGTTTTCCAAAAAAGGGGGAAAAGGACAACTCTCCACTTCTCTCTTTATTCATAACTAATGTATTTCCACTAAAACAAAACCCAATTTGCACAAAGCATCTTCCCTTAATGATGAATAGCTGAAGTGAACAGGACCATTGATATGGACAAAGACTAAAGAATAAGGAGTAGCAGGTGAACTTCT